>NC_071354.1:38832243-39082243 GCF_943734655.1 Sabethes cyaneus | reverse complement strand
AGACAGACAGACAGACAGACAGACAGACAGACAGACAGACAGACAGACAGACAGACAGACAGACAGACAGACAGACAGACAGACAGACAGACAGACAGACAGACAGACAGACAGACAGACAGACAGACAGACAGACAGACAGACAGACAGACAGACAGACAGACAGACAGACAGACAGACAGACAGACAGACAGACAGACAGACAGACAGACAGACAGACAGACAGACAGACAGACAGACAGACAGACAGACAGACAGACAGACAGACAGACAGACAGACAGACAGACAGACAGACAGACAGACAGACAGACAGACAGACAGACAGACAGACAGACAGACAGACAGACAGACAGACAGACAGACAGACAGACAGACAGACAGTCTTGATAGTCTAGCACACCCTACCGCCAGATTGTGCTGATGACATATTTTTTACTCATATACGAGGAAATCAAAGACTGGCGTATCTGGTTCCTTTAATAATCTAAGGATATTGAAATTTTTTAAGAGTTAATATATGCCTAATTGGCTACAGACAGAAGGGGGAGCTGATTGGAAATGAGCCAACAGGGGGAAAAGAGGGATGCGAGTATGAATGTATGTTGCGCCCATTACTCCGAAACTCCTAGACGGTTATTCATCAAACTTGGCACTCATGTTTTTTGACATAAAAGAATCAGCGCAGAGGGGTTGATAAACGGAGCAGGCGGTCTTAGGAGGAAGAAGGTTTCAATGCTGTAGTCCAGAAAGCCAAATTAGGTGGAATAAATTGTTTACTCAGTTACTAGTCGTTGATTTTAGACTGTTTACGTGTTAGCAACAAAATCTTAATTTAGGATGTCGCTTGTTTTGGCATGAGCTATTGTAGGGTGACCCTTAAACTAACCAAAATCCAGAAATTATCTTCAAAACGAAACAAGCTAGAGCGATATTCACTTCAGCAATTTTATAGCTTGAAGTGTTTTGAGTAATATTGCAAAAGGCAAAATCCCTCTATCTTGAACCGTTTCCATATTAGGGCGATTTTCCTGAGTCAAGTTAGGGTGACCCTGCTATTTTGCGATTTTTCTCCATAACTTTTTTATTTTGCATTTCTCGCAAAACACTTCTTCAGATTTACATCTAATGCCTCGCTTCAGATGACTTTCGAGGCTCAATAAAACGCAACTTTTGGTGAAAAAAGAAACCGGCTATCTATTTTACTTTTACTCTTATGCTACATTTTATGATAAAAATAGGTCGTTTTCAAATGTTATTATCTTAAAAAGATGCAAGCAGAATTTAAATCGGTTGATTGCGTTTGAAAGATCGTAATTTTTTGTGCATAATATCAAAAAATTGGAGAGTCGATTTTTGTCTATCTCAAATAAATCAACTCTGAATATGTGTGGTTTTAACATATTTAAGTATATAAAAGTAAACGATTTGCGACATAACTCCGGAAGCTTGACTGTTCTTGATTAAACTTGGCGTACATGTTTCTCGACATAAGTAAATCAGCACAGGGGGTTGACAAAAGCGTGGTGGTCGCTAACAAGGGGAGGGGGAGGTCCAAATATGTAAAAGTGGTTGTGATTATCTTGCATTTAGTTGTGTGATGTGCATGTAAGTTGTGTGAGTGGTCAAAATCTAAAAGAGAATGTATAAACTTAACCTCATGTTTGTTGACTGGAGCTTTATAATGAGGTTAGACATTAAAAACGGTAGACTTTCCAATAAACAGAGTGAATGGTAGACAAAGTAATGAAATCATATGTGTTTCATAGTATGCGCTCTATTCTTGAGTCTAACTCAGTGGTTTGGTGTCCATTTAACGCTAACTGGATTGCAAAAATTGAAGCCGTGCAACGAAGATTTGTACGGTATGCTTTACGCTTTCTTCCATGGCATAACGAACACCAGTTGCCAGAATACGCGGATCGCTGCCAGCTACTCGGAATACAAACATTAGAGCGAAGAAGATTCGAAGCACAAGCCGTATTTGTCGCTAAAATTTTGTCAAATGTGTTTTGCGAGAAATGCAAAATAAAAAGGTTATGGAGAAAAATCGCAAAATAGCAGCGTCACCCTAACTTGACTCAGGAAAATCGCCCTAATATGGAAACGGTTCAAGATAGAGGGATTTTGCGTTCTGCAATATTACTCAAAATACTTCAAGCTATAAAATTGCTGAAGTGAATATCGCTCTAACTTGTTTAGTTTTGAAGATAATTTCTAGATCTTGATTAATTTAAGGGTCACCCTACAGCTTAGTTCGACCCATGCACCTTCCAGCATTGGACAAAAGATAGGAATCACAACGACAACTTGTTAAGCGTAGCTCCCTATTACTCCCCCCCTTCCTTTCCACTCTTTCCCCTCCTTCCCCAAAAATTTTTCATTACTTTCCCCTACCGTCCCTCCATCAATTGTAAAAACCATCGTTTCAAAAAACACCCTAAAATAGCTTATGCCACAAAAAGCGGCATCCTAAATCAAGATTTTGTTGCTAACACATAAATAGTCTAAAATCAACGACTACTGAGTAGACAATTTTTCTCACCTAATTTGGCTTTCTGGACCATAGTGCAATGGGTAAATGAGTGCGTTTGTCTTTTGGGACGATAGCAGTTGTAATTGTGTGGCTGGTCGACGAGGGGGAATTTCTGAAAGGGGATAATAGGGGAGAGGTTCAAAAATGTAAAAAAGGTTTGGTTTCACTTTATAGGGACTACCAAAAAGAAGGCAGATTTACAAGTGGCTAGGGGACTGCAGGGGTAGCTGACAAAAATAGACACGAAAGAATGACACGAAAACTACACAAATAACATTTTCCTGTTTACAAGGGACGAAATCACTGTGAACCCCATTTAATCTAGATTTGACAAAGTTATTACAAAAATTTTGTAAAAATAACAAAAAATGTACCATTTGTGCTTCAATATAGTTATTATAATTTGTTTTTTTTTTTGTAATAACAGTTAGTTTATTAGCTCATAAAACGATTACATTACATTTATAAATACAACAGTGTTGTTTAATTCCTTATCTAACTACAATTCAAGAAACTTCCGAAGCATTTGTTGAAAATTGCCCTATTATTCCATCTTGCTTCTCTAATTGATCTAGTGAAACAGTAAATGCTATCATTTGCTTCTCCTAAAACGCACCATGGTATCGTATGTTTCCCTAGCCACAAGACTGCACAATTCTGCTTATTTTGCTCGTTTATCCATTGTAGCAAATGATCAAAGTGTTCAAGTTTGGTTTTGATCTTGTTCTTTATAATTTACTAGCTGACCCGACAAACTTCGTATTGCCACAAATTAACCTGTGTTGTACATAAATCATAAATCTCGGATGATCTTTGTCACAATCTCGAGTTTTGCAAGCCCCCCAGTGTAGGGAAGGGAAAACTATCATTAATTACTGATAGTTATCAGTAAGCAATAATATCACTAAGTATCAGTAAGGTTTCGCAGTTATTGATGATTACTGATACAGTTACGTCGTCCCGTTAGAAAAATCATTTGGATTAAAGTTAATGGTCGGTAGTTGCGTACGATAGACGTGAGTGACACAATATGTCGTCGTTGTAGTCAGCAGCTTCGAGCCGAGCATAAATCACTTTCGACTTGGTCAAGCCATCTTGCATGTTGAGTCTTCGTGTTTCCGGTGCCGGTGGGGTTGCTGAAAAGAACTGTTGTCGTTGCTCTGCTGTCCGGCATCCTTACGACGTGCCCGGCCCACCGTAGCCTACCGACTTTCGTCAGATGTAGATGAGAGTCTCTGGGATTCTCAAGCAGTAAAAGTATGTCGTGATTCATATACTTCTACCTTTGATGCAAATCATGCCTCTCGTTTCGATACCCGCTGGTCGGAACACCGCCTCACGAGTGATGTTGAACAATATACTGGATAAGCTGTCAGCTTGTCCCAACCCGCGCCGCATCTCGAAGGGGCTCGAGTGTGTCCCCGAGACGTGCGAAATACATTACTCGTTCTAATGTAGCTCTGATTAGTCGCGACAGTTTATCCAGAAAACCGGTTTCGTGCATTATGTGCCATAGCTGGTCTCGATGGACTGTATCGTATGTTGCTTTGAAATCAATCAATAAAGATGTGATGCAAGGACACGATGTACCCTCAACTTTTCTGCAAGATCTGTCGGATGGTATCTGGTCGGTAGTTGCGCGAGACTCCAGGAAGTCCACCTGATAAATTACAATGTAAAGTTACAAAAAATAATGCCGGTATTACAATTTCCTATTTTTTGCTACAATACCGTGATGGGTAAAATTACTGATATTTACTGATAGTTATCAGTAACGTACTGAAACTACTGATAGTTATCAGTAACGATTTTTAATGATAGTTCCCATCCCTACCCCAGTGGGCGGCGCTTCCGACGGCGGGTCACCGGCAACACTCGCGACCGTCTCGTCCTGAATGATCTAGTGTTACTATAGATGGTTTTTGTGGTCTTGTATTGACTAATGTTTTATGGAAGAGTCTCGAATTTCTCGAGTTCGATTAGTTTTTCAGTTGTCTCGAATTTCTCGAGTTCGATTAGTTTTTCAGTTTCGCAAAAATTTCTGTTTTATTTGTATGAGAGTCCATATCCCCCTACCACAGGGGTGAGAGGTCTCTAACTATCGTAAAATAAATTCAAGACTCCAAAATCTCCCACATGCCAAATTTGGTTCCATTTGGTGATTAGTTCTCAAGTTATAAGGAAATTTGAATTTCATTTGTATTTGTACACCCTCTTAAAGGGGAGATGAGCCATAACTCGCTTTCTAAAGAAGAGTGGGGTCTCAATTCATCACAGAAAAAAATTTTGTCTCCAAAAACACCCACGTGCCAAATTTTGTTCCATTTGCTTGATTAGTTCTCGAGTTATGAGGAAATTTGTATTTCGTTTGTATAGGAGCCCCCCCTCTTAAAGTGGGGAGGGGTCCTAATTTACCATAGAAAATATTCTTGCCCTCGAAAACTTTCACATGCCAAATTTTGTTCCATTTGCTTGATTAGTTCTTCAGTTATGAGGAAATTTGTATTTCATGTGTATAGGATCCCCCCCTCCTGAATCGGGGAGGGGTCCCAATTCATCATAGAAAAAATTTTTGTCTCCAAAAACACCCACATGCCAAATTTGATTCCATTTACTTAATTACTTCTCGAGTTATGAGGAAAATTGTGTTTCTTTGGTACAGGAGCCCCCCCTCTTAAAGTGGGGAGGGGTCCTAATTTACTATAGAAAATATTCTTGCCCTCGAAAACCTTCACATGCCAAATTTGGTTCCATTTGCTTGATTAGTTCTCGAGTTATGAGGAAATTTGTATGGAAGCCCCCCCCTTTTAAAGAGGAGAGGAGTTATAATTCCCCTTATAAAGAGGGGAGGGGTCTCAATTTACCATAGAATAAATTCTTGTCACCGAAAACACCCACATACCAAATGTTGTTCTATTTGCTTGATTAGTTGTCGAGTTATGCAGAAATTTGTGTTTCATTTGTACGGGAGCCCCCCCTTTTAGTGGGGGGAGGGGTTTCTAACCATCACTAAAACCTTTCCTGGCCCCAAAAAACCTCTACATGCATATTTTCATGCCGATTGGTTCAGTAGTATTCGATTCTATAACGAACATACGGACAGACAGACAGACAGACAGACAGAAATCCTTCTTTATAGGTATAGATTTAACCCAGTTTGAATTTCTTTTGAATTTTTGCAATCACGGATTCCATGTAAATTATTATCAGGTACATCACAAACTTCACAATGAATATTGGAAATATTGTAGAGAGATTTGTTTGACCAACGATACTAATTTTGGTTTTAGTGATGGCGTTTTGGTCATCGGGTTACTAGTAAACTAGTTTATTTGCTGTCTAGGCCAACGTTTCAAGGACTTTATTTCCTCTTCATCAGGGCAAAAACATATTAAACTAATTCTTGTAACCCGATGACCAAAACGCCACCACTAAAACCAAAATTGGAAATATTTCTAATGTTATATTCAGCTAATTTTTCTTTATTTGGGATAATGCCGTTTATTAACTGATATACAATAGATTTATACATTTATACATTTATAAAGCCAATACATCTTTAATATTTCTTTTCATAATTACATAATCTATCATATTTCTCCACGAATCGCTGATAAAAACCTCCAAATTGGCATTGGCTTTGTGATTATTAAAATTAGGATCTTTATTTCAGAAGCCTTTAGCCAGCGGCATGCTTTGATGTTAATTTTCCTTTGTCAATCTGAAATTGATTTTGACCAAGGTTAGTCAAGAGAGGTTTTCTGATGTTCAGACTAAACTTGGTTTGGTTTCAGAATAAAATTAAAGTTTTTACAACCGTTTTATAACTAATAATACAGCTTGGTTAAGTTTCATGTCATTTGCGTCTAGATTCATTTCGTTTTTTCTAGACCTTGATTTGCGAAATTGTTTGAATGTCATCACAGTGAAGTTATATGTAACTACATTTTTCCAATTCTTTAAGTATCCCTGTTTTCTAGAACGCACACGCCGATTTTACATTGAAGCAATAAAACCGTGAGGGTGGAAAAGATTATTGTAGAATAAATCAAATTATGAAATTATTACAGTTTGAAATTATTACAGCACAGCGTAAAAGTGAAATCGAAAATTAGAATCAAACTTGACAGAAATACAGCTTACTTTACATTTTTGTTTTCAAAATAAAGATTGAGTAAATTTTAAGTTAAATTAAGACAAATTTACCACAATAGATCTAAATGCTGGTCGCAGTGGTCTAGTCTCCTATAAACAAAAAGACAAAATTCATGTAATGCACAGAATTTAGTAGAAGCTGCGATATACTACATATAAATATATCACATATTACAATATATTCATATAAAGGATGTAAACTACTTAGAGAAAATTTTGAGGTTGATCATTTTGTTCTAAATGTCTTTTTGCTTCAAAAGTGAAAATGGCAGAAACACGCGGAATAATTTTTTTCGCAATTTAAATAAGTTCTGTAATATTGGGACGGTTTAGAGAACAGAATTTTCGTAAAAACTTTTACTCGACAATTCCAAGAATGACAACCATCACTCGGAATGAGAGACTTTTATAAATTTAAAATCAGAAATAATCAGTAATTTCATAAAAAAAGTCTACGGCTGCTGCTGCTGCTGCCAAACAGTGCTCATTGGTTCAGACTTCAGAGCCCGCATGTTAACGCATCAATCCGGACGAGAAACGTAATACTGCGCGGGGGAGTGTTTCCCGATTACTGCTACACTCACTAGCTTTGAGTGTTTGTGTTGTGGTCACTATAATTTGACAATTTGATTAAAATGTTTGGTTTTCATTATTACAGATAGCTTCGGACAAACTGTTGGCTGCAGTTGACGCGTACAAGTTTTCACTGGCCGTGTACGGATATGAGATGCTGCCGGATTTCACCAGTCCGGTCGAGTTTCAGGATAGGGTTGACAGCCTGCTGGTGTTGATGGCACGGTCGTGTCCCGAGCTCACGGTGTTGGTGAGTTGTGAATTTCAATTTTTCCAATTTCCAACATTTCTACCTTCGATTTTCTTCTCAGATGATTCGGGAAAGAATTTCGACGGCCACGGTTCTGCTAATCGCCCGATCCGCTCAAAATCTACGACATCTGATCGTTCGCCGCAGCCAACTGATAGAGTGCTGCGACTGGCCCAGAAATCCGGACTGGAGTGACGAATTCTACCAGTGGCTTCAGATGGCATCTCGCACGGTCAGCTCTACCGAACGGGAAATCTCGCAGATTTTAGAAACAAACTGGAAAGCCCTAAGCGATGAGCACTACGAGAAGACTTCCTTGACCAAGCACGTGGATCACTGAAACCCAGTGAACTTTCAATAAAGAGCAACGACAACGACAACGGCAGCCCATTCAACCGCAATACCACAAAACCGGCCGGCTCTTATCCTCACAGCTCTCTTTTAATTAAGTAAAGATAATCGAACAATTACTCCATTACTGAAAGCCGGCTAGGAAAATAGCCATTCTCCTTTTCGACGGGAATGAGCCCCTTGACACACAAAGGGCACTCTTGCGGTGTCTTCTCTTTCGGTGTGGTCTGTGGTGGTGGAATTTCTCCAATCATTATTATCTGCCATCATAATAATGTTGCCTTCCTTTCGACGTTTCCCAGTGGACTATTTTGTTCTCTGATGTGGTTGTTGAGCTTGTAGTTAGAGCCAGACCAGCCAGCCATTCACCGAGTTTGCATACCGAGTTCGCGTTTCCTATTTCGGGATCGGACGGACTATCGCAACCGGGGCAGGTGTACCTACCTACAGTTGAATACCAACAAGCAAGTGAACAATTGTGCCACATTATTGGACTGAAGTCTGAAGTCAGTGTACGGCTGGCAGAAAGATAACAACGTAACCGGCGAAGCTAAGCGCTTATTTTATTTTGGTTTGATAGGCGGTTTTTTGAAAGTTGTAAGTAATTTGACCTGCAGAGAATTGTATATTTTGCAATTAATATAAGCCAAATTATGATATTTTCTAAATAGAAAATTTTTCTTGTAGGTTTTTGATATGGATTGTTAGAAAATAAAATATATTTTCCCTATTTTTTACTTTCATTTTGGAGATAAGTTAAACTGCTCATGGGATAGATAAGTGTCTAGGTCTGTTGCCTACCGTTGATTTCGTCTAAATTGACGGAATCACCAATCAATTCGAATAATTTGAAGAAATACCTATATACCCAGCAAATTTTGTCTTAAAATATAACTGTCCGGAATTTCGGGGTCAACTAATTAAGTGAAAAACACACGCGAAATGTTACTAATTAAAAGAGGAATCATCCTCAATATTATTTTTTTTAATTGACAAAACTAAAATTAAACTACATCTATTATGGAAAGTCCTTCGAAATTATAACAGAGCACACCATCGATTGTCGTTATAATATGTACATATATCTTCTTCGTCTTCGCTTTCGTTGGACTCATCGTCCGATTCCGGTGGGCTCAGCGGTTCTGCTCCCCGGTTCTCTAGACCATTTTGGAGTGCTTCGTTTTGCAGCATGACCGCTAGCTGGTATGCTGTGAATCCGGCTAACGTCTCCTGTTCCAACCGTAACTTGGGGCATTCGTCCAGAAGGAAGTTTACCATCGGTTCGTTTCCGCTTTCAACGGCAATATGCAGAGGCGTCAGTCCCGTTCTGCCATCCCTTGCATTGATATTGGCTCCGGCATTAACCAGATATCGTAGAATCTCGATGTTTGACCTTTCAGCTGCTATGTGAACACATCTTTTTCCGTTGTGATTCCACTGTTCGAGATCCTGTGGAATTTTAGTAGTGCTAAATTGCTGCAGTTCAAGTGGATTAAGAGTGGTCAACAGTTCCCGAGCGCAGTCACTGTGATTATTCAGGCAAGCCAAATGCAGCGCTGTGTTGCCTTCTTCGTCGCGAATTCCTAGCTCGGCACCGGCAAGAACCAGTTTTCGAACAATCCCCGGCTGTTCCGTCACGACCGATAGGTGCAGCGGCGTTTGGCCGAAGTCATTTTGAAGGTTGAGCCAGGGCCGCGGGGCGATACGGATCAGCTGGCAAGCGACCTCTGTGGCCTTATGGATTATGCATAGGTGCAGATATGTATCACCTTCGTCGTTTTGATGAAAGTATTTTTCCCATGCCGGTCTGTTCCGGCTCATCTGCATCTTCTGCATACCTTTGCAGAGATCATTCAGGCTGTCCACCTTCAGGGATTCAGTGGAACGAATCTGTTGACTCGAATCGAGACATACGCTGGAGTCAAAGCTTTGTGAAACCTCTTCCGGCTGCTGTTGGTGTGCTGTGGCTTTTTGGTTGTCAGAACCAGATCCAGACCCGTGCAACGGTTTCAGTGGAGTTTCGTGCGATACACTCGAGAAGCTATCTGAGCTCAGATTATGTCCCGAATGAAATCCGGAATCGACGACACCGCTGTTTGTCACTAGTTTAACCGACTCTTGCTTTTGTCCTTCTGGCAGGGACAAGTTAAGGAAGCCTCCGGCTTCTGCTATACCTCCTTTTACTGAATGCATCTAAGGATTTGCTTTTTTTTCTGTAAATTATGATCAGCACTGCCGTTTTCAGAGGGTAAACCTTCTAAAATTCCACCGCGATTGCTAAACAAATACTAACACTTGAAGAATGTGTTACCTAGCAAACTCTGCGCTCTTCTCTTAGTACGAACCGTCACTCTCAATCAAAGAAAATTTACCTATAGTACCCTATACGGTTCTTCAAGTAAATATGAACACTATTAGGTAGTGTAAGCATTTATTTACCTGTCTGTATCAAAAGGTAGAAAAATGAGTTTTAATAAAGTAAACTACATCACAGATACAAGTCTAAGTTTTGATTTAAGCTTTAGGTTGTTGCTTGAATTTTATCGTTCATTAACAAGTTCAGGTAGCGGATAAAATGTGCACATGGTTTAATTTAAACTCATTCAATTACATTTACAGGTCAATCGACCATTACGATTCAAGACTAATTTTTAAAAAGGGCGTATGTGTTTTCACATATGAAATTAATAAAATATAGCTCGAATACTACCGAGTTTTCTATGAACAGGAATGATGGACAGGGTCGGTATGCTGTTAGCCGATTTTGACCTACATGAAATGTGAACAACTAATTCCAACTACTACCTACATCCTTACTAACTCAATTGCTCTAACCAATATATGACTAAATTCAGTCGTAAATAAGTTGCTGCGACCAGAAGTGCGCAAAGCGTGCTGCTTGGGATAAAATGTCGGAGTCGACTGACAGCATGCGGATACTGCCCACGATTCTTGCTCATGGAAAGCTCGCTGAATGTAAGCATAGCTTACATACAAACCTACATGCCTACATACAAACAGAACAAAAACTCCGGACTTTCACGTGAAATTGGATTCAAAATCAAAGTTGAAATCGGACTAGAATTTAGACTTGGAACTAGACTAGAAATTAGAGTTATATTTGGATTTGAAATCGGACTTAACATTACAATGAACATTAAATGTTACTTCAATTCGGACTAAATTGGCCTTGAAGCTTTACTTCATATAGAACTAAAAATTGAACCTAAAATTGGATTTGAAATTAAGCTCGAAATTGAACTTAAAATTTGAATTGAAACTGGACATAGAATTGATTTAAATTAGACATGGAATTACAATTGAAATGGAACTTGAAATTAGAATTCACCTTGGGCTTAAAATCGGACATTATATTACACTTGAATTAGAACTAATTTGAACTTGACTGAAGTTTTTTTGGGCGTCTTGGTAGAATACGAAACCTGAAATTAAATGAAAAGAATACTTTTCTAAATTGAATTCTACTATTTATATTTATTCGCGACAGATACTTATTTCGCCTACGACTTGCAGGCTTCAGCAGTGTCTGTTTTCGAACTCGAATTGTTCGTTTAAGTTTAGGTAATTTGAACTTGTAGTTTTATTTCAATCCGGACACAAAATTCAATATAAAGTTTTACTTGAAATTAGAATTGACATTTTTCGTCTTATCCTCTCACACATTTTACCTCTTTTCTTTTCTAATGTTTCCCTTTTTTATTCCAGTTTTCCCACTTTTTGTTCATTTTTACTATGTTTCTATACCGTTTATTTGATTTTGACGTAGAACTACGTCTTACCGCAAGGTGTCAATCCAAAATTTGGATTGAAGCCAGCGTCACGAAAAAAGAAGAATTTTGAACGCTAATAGCTCTTCCAATTTGGACCGGATTGTGATGGTTCGCATACAATTCGATTCATAAAAGATGCAGCAATTTTATAGCTTCCTTGAAAAGATTGTTTTACAATCGCTACATAGCGAAAATTAATGAAAATTTTCAAGTTAAAATTTTCCCATTTTCCGTGTGATAGCTTTCCAGGCACGGACGACGATTGCGACCGAGCTTGTTGTTGTGGCTGCTGCTCGCTACTGCTTTGAGACAGAGAAGCAGAATAAACTTGTAGCGGTTGCGTAGTTCTGCCTTCTTAACATGTAAAGATTATTGAAATGACATAAAAAGAAAAGCAAAGCCATTATCGTAATTCAATCGCTGCTCGAGCACCGAGCTGATTACAGTAACTTTCAACTTCGATCTAAGCTTGGACCCCACCAGTGGTAATCCGACTTAGATATCGTCGTTTGAAAATTTGTTGTACAAACTGCACTTTCGATCGTGTTTTTTGCTTGCTATAAAGCAAAGCAAATTCTAGGTGATTTCCAATTTGGGAACTTGATCTTCTGTTTTTATACGACATACCTCGAAGCCAGCTGTAAGAATGCCGAATGTAGAGCTAGTACAACGTTTCTATTGGCTCTATTAGCCTCTCGCAGTCTTGAAAATGCGATATCTGGTGTTACGATTGTGTCGTACCTCGAGGCCAACTAAGTGGCTCAGGCTTTTTGCTTGCTACACGACGCTGCAAACAGGCGACATATGCAATCATGGACTGGCTAATGTAAATCAATTTTCGTGCCTTATCGGTTGCAGGCGCGGAATGAGAGAGCAGACAAGAGCGAATATGCTCAGATGGTAAAGAGTAGAACTAAATGGCATCTGTACGACAAGCTTGTTTTTTGATTTTTTTTTCCTGTATGGACTCATCACTGCGACCAGTATCGTTGATCTATTTTCACCCTTATTCTGCGAGTCACGTGACTCAATACGACAATTGCCACTCGTCGTGACTTTCCACGGCGAGTCGAGTCACCTAGGTGCCAATCGTGTCACCTAGGTAACAAACCCCTATCACCTAAGTGACAAACCGTGTCAATTTTCTATTTTAATATACCATGCGGTATCGAAATCCGTACAGCTTCGAAATCCGTACACCTAATACAATTTGCTTGATTATATGTATTAAACAGTCTAAATGCAAAATATTAATAATAGGCCTAGACCCGTGGTTTATTAGCATTACGTCAATGTCAAAATATAGGTAGTAGGCCAACAAATACAAGTAATAAAAATTAAAACGTTAATGCCTATCAGATTGTAAATTGACTGTGTTGTTAGTAATTTGCTAAGAAAATAACTTCCAATAAAATGAAGTGTAAAGCGTACTTGAAGTGATTTTCCTATTTAAAATCACGAAAATCAATTTGAACTATGGGTCTTTATCGTTCTACAGCTTAATTTATTCATTATGGCATTGAAAAAATATTTATTCATCATAATTAGTACTGTACGGATTTTGATTCAGTTTTACTAGTTGAATCTAAATCCGTACACCTGTGCAGTATCCTTAGCGATCCAACTCTATTCTATGTTTTGCCAAACAAAATGGAAATAACTAAAGCTAAATATATGTCGATAAACTGGAAGATGGCAATTACGATAATATATGGTGGATAAACCTTTAATAAAGCATCAGGACAGTTTAAGTTCCGGTCACTACGATAAGAGCTACTATATTGAATTGGTACTCTCGAAATACCGGAGTCTCTTCTGCAATTTTTCAGCTTTCCGTATAATTTGCAAGAAAAATTGTTATTTATTATTTATAAGTGAAGTTAATTTACACTAAAATGTTAAAAAAGTTTGTTTCTAAGCCCAATATTTCCTGAGGCACAAGGAAAAGAATATAAGAACATTTAATACAAACGAGTGTTAAATTGTTACAAGTGGGTGGTCCCATGGATAGAGGCAATATTTAATCAGTGCCAAACCTGATATTTTACCTGATATTTGAAAATGAACAATTACCCATAATTTGGCTTAAAAACAAAAAGATTGATTCCTTGTAGTGTTCCTACTGTGCGTGTGAACGACTCTTAGATGAGCAGGACTAAAATACAGTGCGTCAATTATCGAGAAAAGCATATTTTATAAAGCAATTAGTCAAATAAAGAAAAAACAACTTAGCCACAAACTTTAAACTCATTTCGATCAAGCTTGCACGGATTTAGATTCAAAATTATGCGGACTGTAATTGATTTTTAACATGGTGTACGGATTTTGAATCAGGCATAAAAAAGTGTACGGATTTTGAATCAAGAGCTGCACATTTTGATCTCGATTTTTTATAACTAGGATTAATTTTAGCTTCCTGTTATTCCAAATAACGTTAAAATAAGCATTATACTGTCAAAAGAAAACATGACGAATTGCTTATTACAATATCATAATTTTATATTGACCATTTAAAATTGTCTAGTTCTTAGGTGTACGGATTTCGATACGGCACGGTACTCTGATTCTGGCACTGGTAAAAATATTCGTTTTTGGTATCACAATATAAATAAAACACATACCGAAAGTACGATCGATTTTTATGCAACTGGTCTTAGAAGAACCACATTAGATTGACCTTTAATAAAAAAAAATGCTGGTCAATTATGGTTCCATTTTCCCGAAGATATGTCAGATCGCGGAGGGATTTTTTTGACATCATAAGTAGCAGATGAAATAAAATTAGAAATCTGCTTAATTGGCTGCGCAAAAGTTATTCATTTTATTTGTAGTCACTAATAATGACTTTTACACTATCCTGTAGAGCGCTGACTTACGCCCCACACTTCGGAACATCCGTTGTCGGTTCTACCGGAACTCAAAAGTAGTCATTTGGAATGCTCTTCGAAAATATGGCAAATGGGGTATCAAAAGACAGGATTTTCAAAACACGAGCGATCTGGACATTCCGGAACATCCGGCATCGGTTCTACTGAAACTCAAAAGTGGTCATTTGGAATTGGGGTATCATTTGATGCCCTATTTGCTACATTTTCGAAGATGTGCCGCCAAGCTGGAAATAATCGAACAATATGACCTGCTAGCTGTTATGTTTACAGGTACTTCTACCAAGTGGATCTTCAACCCTCTTAGCGGTCCACACATAGGCGGAGCGTGGGAGCGGATAGTGCGCTCAGTTCAGACAGCTGTAGAGACGGTGGGAAACAGCAATCGTAAACTGAACCACGAGGCGTTGGAAACGTTTATGGTAGCAGCAGTGGTAAACGCAGCAGTGGAATTGTAAACAAGCGACCACTGACGTATTTACCCATTGCTTGACAGGAGTATGGAGCCCTGACACCGAACCACTATCTTTTGAGAAACTCCAGTGACATTCTTCAATCGGCTGTGGAAGCATGCGGCTCTAACTAATTACGAAGAGAGGATCTCTAGTTATACAATGCTCCATTATTTTCAATTTTTCAATAATGAGCAGAGCAGAGAATCAACTTGAGAATCAAAAGTTTTCTTTGTTTGGATCGACGTACCTAATCCAATTTGATGTCGTGAAAGTAAAAGGTGTTCGAAAAGTGCACATACATTCCTTATGTTCGACTTTTTTTTCGTATGCTAGAAGGGCATTGAGTTACAAGGGCACTGCGACAGTTTTAACATATTATATCCTAGCGTATGAAATTTCATAGCCCGTTTTCAAAACCTGTTTACTGCTGAATTTCAATAGGTAAAGCAAAGCCTAGGTGCTACATTCCGTTATCGAAGCTTGCCCTTCTGTTTTTATACGACAGACTTCGTAGCCAGCTGTTAGAGTACAGGACAATTTCAGGGCCGGTTGCTACGATCCTATAGACTCTAACAGCCTCTCCCAGCCAAGATTCGAACATACGACGACTGGCTTATTAGGGTAGCGTCATACCTCGAAGCCAACTGGGAGGCATAGTCAATAGTTTCAATAGTTAGCGTTATTAATATATCACTGCAAGAGAGATAAGGCAGCAGGAGAGATGAGAGATCAATCTGATGTATGCGTGAAATAATCTGTCAGTTTTTGTCATTACATCTGCATTTTCAACGGTAGATTTGTGATTCGATAAGAGATATGTAAACAACTTTGAAATTGGTCTTGGTCTTGGTCTTGGTCTTGGTCTTGGTCTTGGTCTTGGTCTTGGTCTTGGTCTTGGTCTTGGTCTTGGTCTTGGTCTTGGTCTTGGTCTTGGTCTTGGTCTTGGTCTTGGTCTTGGTCTTGGTCTTGGTCTTGGTCTTGGTCTTGGTCTTGGTCTTGGTCTTGGTCTTGGTCTTGGTCTTGGTCTTGGTCTTGGTCTTGGTCTTGGTCTTGGTCTTGGTCTTGGTCTTGGTCTTGGTCTTGGTCTTGGTCTTGGTCTTGGTCTTGGTCTTGGTCTTGGTCTTGGTCTTGGTCTTGGTCTTGGTCTTGGTCTTGGTCTTGGTCTTGGTCTTGGTCTTGGTCTTGGTCTTGGTCTTGGTCTTGGTCTTGGTCTTGGTCTTGGTCTTGGTCTTGGTCTTGGTCTTGGTCTTGGTCTTGGTCTTGGTCTTGGTCTTGGTCTTGGTCTTGGTCTTGGTCTTGGTCTTGGTCTTGGTCTTGGTCTTGGTCTTGGTCTTGGTCTTGGTCTTGGTCTTGGTCTTGGTCTTGGTCTTGGTCTTGGTCTTGGTCTTGGTCTTGGTCTTGGTCTTGGTCTTGGTCTTGGTCTTGGTCTTGGTCTTGGTCTTGGTCTTGGTCTTGGTCTTGGTCTTGGTCTTGGTCTTGGTCTTGGTCTTGGTCTTGGTCTTGGTCTTGGTCTTGGTCTTGGTCTTGGTCTTGGTCTTGGTCTTGGTCTTGGTCTTGGTCTTGGTCTTGGTCTTGGTCTTGGTCTTGGTCTTGGTCTTGGTCTTGGTCTTGGTCTTGGTCTTGGTCTTGGTCTTGGTCTTGGTCTTGGTCTTGGTCTTGGTCTTGGTCTTGGTCTTGGTCTTGGTCTTGGTCTTGGTCTTGGTCTTGGTCTTGGTCTTGGTCTTGGTCTTGGTCTTGGTCTTGGTCTTGGTCTTGGTCTTGGTCTTGGTCTTGGTCTTGGTCTTGGTCTTGGTCTTGGTCTTGGTCTTGGTCTTGGTCTTGGTCTTGGTCTTGGTCTTGGTCTTGGTCTTGGTCTTGGTCTTGGTCTTGGTCTTGGTCTTGGTCTTGGTCTTGGTCTTGGTCTTGGTCTTGGTCTTGGTCTTGGTCTTGGTCTTGGTCTTGGTCTTGATGGAAAGAAATGGGAATCAGTTCTAGACTTAGTGAACACCTCAAAAATATAAAATTTACCTAAAATATATCCCATTCAGTAGACTAAAACTGTTTGTACAGACCAGTGTTATTCAATTGAAAATAGTGCAAACTTTACGTTTGAAAATTATATCTTTCCAGTGGCGATAATTCGAATCAAACAATTCATAGAATCGTTTTCATTTATCTGTATCTATCGTCTATTATTGCTTAAAATTATAGCTCGTGACTAGCCCTTCCTTAGCTTGAGAGACAATGAAGCAACTTTCTGCCAAACAATTTCTGTAGCACTGTAAACTGCAGCAAAAAACTTGTTCTCCCTCTTTTGGATAGACTGACAACATAATGCACACTTTAACACCGAACATCGACTGGGAGCTTTGTTCAACAGCAGACATCGTTTATTTTAATTAAATTAGGTATAGTTCTTTTACTTTGGAAGTTTTCAAATCATAAAATAGAACAAAACTGTCATGTTAGACTATATTTCTTTTTCAAGCAAAACGAAAGTGAGGTTTGAGTTCAACGTTGTATTGATATTATGCTTTTCAAAGACAAAAGATTAACAGCCTTTGTGGCACCGATCAAACAGTATCACAATAAGTCATCAGACTTATTGTGTTTCGTAGTGGAAAAAATCGCGACATGATACATTGGACAAACAGCGTCGATTCGAAGGAAAATTATATTCAAAATCACGCGCTGACCTTCCGGAGTCAATCAATTATCCCGCATTGGTTCACATTTACTCATCATCATATTTCATTTTCCGCCTGCCTCCAAACAGCAGTTCTCGCAGAGTTGCATACCATATATCATACAATGTGTAATTCCGGTCGGTTTCTTGTTTCGCCCTCGATATTGAATAATTCATTTCACCATCAATGTAAAAAATTGATTTGATAACCCACAACTGTTCATGCACTTCTCTGGCACTGCAAATGAGAAACACATAGTGAGACCTACCGAGTTGGTCCCTTGATTAGCACAACATCTTCGATGGTACGTTACTAACAACGCCGAGTGGCGGAATTGATTAAATGCCCGCAACCTCTGCCGTTGCGGAAAGGTTGTAGTCCCAGTATTATCCGATTTCACTACGTTCATGCTTGTGTCTCGGTCTGATGGTTGATGTTTTCGAGTCCGATCGCAAATTGGATGATTCATTAATTTCGATCCGACCTTTTGCTCCCTTTTCGCCTACGCACAAACAATCGATCCGGCTTCGAACGCGCGGATGTCGGTGTTTTCTGTGTGGCACGCATCCGGGAAACAGGTTTTTCTCAGTGACTCTGAGTGAATTTTTTTGTGCTTCCATTTCGGTTTCGACGGTATAAATGATAAAATAAATGCATGTAATAAATTTCATCCGTGGAAGCCAATTGGCTATGATTCATCTCGCCGAGGCGACGACAACTGCGGTACGGAAATACAATCAGATTTTATGCGAAATAGCTCAATCGAGTTTTTTTTGCGGAACTAATCGAAATGGTACATTTGTTGCCAGGCTGGCAAACGAGCGGGCAGGAAATTATAATTAGCACAGCACTTCCGCTTACGATAGGAATTTGACTGACGACTTGATACTCGGAACAATCTTCAGCGAATGTAATCAACATTTCAGTCTCTGCTCAGCTTTTATGCCAAAAACGATTGAATTTTAGATTACAAAACATTCCAAAATGTTTCATTGGTCTACTCATACACATTTTGCTTTGTTATCTAAAAATACATACCTAACAAAGTTAAACTTTTCACTATGAAAAAATCCGCATTATGCACATCGTTGTTAAAAATAACCGGTAAAAACCGCAAACCTCAATTTCCGAAAATGCTTCGTTTTTCTCACTTTCTACCTACAACAATGCAAGTACAAAAACCGAACTTCCTCAACATTCGCCCGGTGGGTGGTTGTGGTGGCTGACTGATAAAACTCGGATGCTGAAGTAAACTTTAATAAAGTGTGGATTTATATCTGCGATGAGCGATGCGATGGATATACTGCAACATGATTATGTCATAATTAAAACATAATTTCGATAGTTCGAAATGAATTAATCCAGAAAAAATGGCACGCCGATATGTGTCGTGTGATATGAAATAGGTATTTGTTTAAATAATAGAAATTTAAAGAAACACATTTCTGGTTCGTCTTTATAAAGAGTATCAGTTTCATTGCAGACAAAAACAAAACACTATGCATTTCTGTTGCATTTTCGTAACTTTATTCCTTTAAAATCTTTAATTTATTGTGGCTTGCAGCTGAAAATTCAGATTATTTTACCTAATGTCAATGTACAGGGGTTAGACAAAATGATTGGGACAGGCAAAATTTTGATGAAATTCAAACGGCCATAACATTTACAAAATTGGACATTTTTAGATAAAATTAATTGCATTCGACAGAGAAATTTTCCGAGTTTTCTTGAAATATTTCGAAATTTGCAATAGTCAGCGGACACCGGAGATATTCCGGGTTGTCTGGGGGTATATCAAAAACTGTTTTTTTTAATCGCCTGTATCTCTTTCTGTCATGGAAATTCATTAATTTTCATATTTTATCCCAAAACTAGTTTTAATTTCCAGTCGATTGGTCGAACAAGAACGGAAATCCGACGAGAAACAACCGACATATGGCCATTTAAATGAAATCAGTTTTGGAAATGTTGCCAGTAATATCTTACCTTTATGACCATTTTAAAACATGATCAAAACCATTCCAATATGGATGTCAAAATTCAAAAATTTACGAGGGTTGAAAATCCTTAAATTTGGCTCTCATATTGACATGATTTCGAATATTCCCTGAAACGACCACTTCCGTCGGGGTACTTAGAACCGTGTCCTAAACTGGTCAGAGCAATAGATGTTACTAGTACTGGTTTTACGAAAATAGCCGTAACTTGGTTGTTTCTCGTCGGATTTCCGTTCTGTTTTTCGCCAATCGACTGGAGAAGAAATCTAGTTTAGGGTTAAAATATGAATATGAATTAATTTCCATGACAGAAAAAGATACAAGCGATGAAAAAAATGATTATTTGACATACCCCCAGATAATCCGAAATATCTCCGGTGTCCGCTGACTATTGCGAATCTTGAAATATTTTAGAAAAACTAGAAAGATGTCCCCGCTGAATGCATATGGTTTCATCTGAAAATGTCTAATTTTGTGGAAGTTAGGCCATTGCAAATTATTTTTAAAGTTTTTGTCCCTCCGCTCTTCAAAATTGGCTCTAAAAATCGGTGGGCAAAAAAAAAATTTGTTTAACGTGAGTAAAATTTTTTGTATAAAATCTATTATTTGTGGTTTTTACTGCCTAAAAAACTCGAAAAAAGAGTTTACGGAGTGTTAACGAAACAAAAGTGGAAGTACAAATAATGCAATTTCCGAAAAACTGCAAAAAAATTTTTTGTTCGATTTTGACTCTATTTTAGAAGGTTTTTGCATGGAAAATATTGACTTATGTATGAAAAGCAAGAATAGATTCGGGTTTCACGATTAAACTTGAAGTAAAAATTCCTAAAAACGTTAATTTTTTTGCGTGATTAAAAACTACAAGGTATACAGCCCTAAGGGTTGTACGAAAGGGTGACGTAGGACTGTGTCATATAATACTCATTACACTGATAACATGTTTTAATCGATGTAAGTATAACAAGTATAACAGTACAGTATTTAAGTATAACTTTATGTCTGATCATTAGATCAAAGACTAATGCAAACTGCATTTATGGCATATGCATATTTGAGTATCTGTGAGTATCATTGTTTGAGTGTTTATTTGTAAAAGAAGAGCGAAATATTCTGATTTGATTCTTCATTGAATCAATGGTGGTTTTGAAAAAAAAAACCGTTTGAAATTGTTTGGTGGCCCTGAAAAGAACTATGTTTGAGCTGATAGCACTTCTTAAAAATCAGTACCATAATTACTGTTGCCAATATATAGATGGATGTCGCTATTTGGTCCTTTAGACTCTAGGATGATGGTTGCCCGCTAATACAGGAATGATAGGAAATACCAAATCACTGTAAAGTAGAAATGGATTAGTTTTATCAAAATACTGACCGTCCGTCAGTGCGATCGTGCGATAAATCAGCAGACGGCGAACCTAGTGTGCTATTTTATAGTCACTGGCACTGCCGTTGCTACTTGTAAGCTAGTGTAGGTGTGGGAGAAACCAGATCGGCTGCTGCTGCTGCTCAAATAATTATCCGAATGGAACGTTAACCATTTAGAAAGTGTAGAAAAATCTTTCCATTCTTCAATTACTATAGCTCTTATAAGAACTGTTTATGACCACAACGGCCTGCTGCTGAATTTACTGCCAGTCAGTCTTTCCGTTTCCGTTTGCCATCAGTGTTGGTTTACGATAATTGCGATCGAAGTTGCCGCCAAAATGCCATCGGCTTTGCCTCCAATTGCCATTAATGTTACCACTAACAACCGGTGTTGCCGCGAAATGTCCTTGGTCTTGCCACCAATTGCCATCCCAAGCCCTTGGTTTTCCTCCAATTGCCGGTGTTTCCGCCGAAATTCCATCGTTTTTGCCTCCATTTGCCATCGGCGTTCCCGCCAATTACTTGTGTTGCCCCACCAATAGCCGTCGACGGTAAATACAGACCGTCCGTCAGTGCAATCGTGCGATAAATGAGCAGGCGGCGAACCAAATGTACCATTTTATAGTCACTGGCACTGCCGCTGCTACTTGTAAGCTGGTGTAGGTGGTGGAGGAAACCATATCGGCTGCTGCTGCTTAAATGATTGTCCGACACTGATTGAGCAAGCTATCGAACAATTTCGCATGTCTGCGATGGGGATAATGCAAAATGTAACGTAAAGTGCATCGTGTGGGATTCACGTTGGCCATTGCCCGCTGATTCCGCTTGTCTTCGGGGTCGGTGTTGCCGTCAATAGCCATCGATGTTGCCAATTGGATTGGAAAAGGGTTGTGGCTTACAAAGTGGTCTCAAAGGTTATCATTTGGATTCAAATCCTTTGGTGTATCTAATTGTCGTCCGTGCCTGTGAAGCTAAGCGGTCACAAGGGAAATGTATGGGAAAATTCGACCTTAAAACTTTACACACATTTTCACTATTTAGCGTATAAAAAACTATTATTAATATGTTACTATAAAATTGCTTGACATTTTATCTATCCAACGACTTATTAACTGTTATGTTTCGTTCAGTAGTATAGTAGCTATTAGCGTTTGAAATATTTCATTCAAACGTTACACTTCCAGTTTTCGTTTTTACAAAGTGCTACCCAGTCCCAGTATAGTAAACAAAGACGTAGTCCTACGACAAAAAATCTGTTTGTTTTTTTTCGCCCCCTCCTCTTTAGTTGCCCAGCATCCGAAGGACAAAAACTTTAAAAAATATTTGTAATGGCCTTATGGCCGTTTGAATTTTATCAAAATTTTGCCTGTCCCGATCATTTTGTCTGACCCCCGTATATGATTATATAAAGCAACAACATTGCCAGTGTCAGTCTTTCTCGTTCTTACTATTTCACTATCTCGGAGCATTTCTCTAAACGGAGCATAAAAAGAAAAAAGTGAACAAGAAGAAAACGAGTGAGAAAAGGAGGACAAACGAGGAGACTGGACAGACAAACATAAAAACGGAAGGGAAAAGAAGAAAAACCTTAAAGAAAATGAAGTAAACTAGGGCGAAAATTAGAATGAACTAGATAGAAAAAGAGAAAAAGGAACGAAGAAAATGCAGAAACAAGAAAATGGAGAAACAACCACAGAAAAATAGGAACAATAGGACAGAAAAGCGACAGTGGGACACAAAACGGACTTAATGGAAAGGAAAAACAGAACGTAACACCAGAGGAAGATAATCAGCATACAACAAGAGGAAAACGGAATAGAAAAGGTGAGAAATGACGAAAATCGGAACGGAAAAACTCGAAACGAGGCAGAAAATGAAAGAATAGAGCGAAAAAGAGGCTGAAAACGAAGAAAAAGAACCAAACAACGACAAAAAAGAAGAAAACCCGAATTAATCCACCTAGCGGCGTGACCTAGCCTTTCTACTGACACAATAATCATTTAACTTCTCAGAAACATCTGAACAGAACAGAAAAATAATGTTAACACAAAAGATAATTTTTGCAGACTTGAATGAATATTGAAAGAATATATATAGAAAATTAGAAATTAACCCTCTAACGGGTCTACAGACGGCTTTAACTTTCGGGCTTCAGAGCCACATACGAAACTTGTTTTGAATTGATAAAAAAGAAGAAAAACAAAAAGTCATTTATATCCTTTAATTCTCCTACTGTGTTTTATTGATAAATACGTATTTCGGTCTCGACGTGTGACCTTCATCAGTATCTAACTAACTTAGACTGTTTTGTTTTGAATTGACAATATGAAATATGTGTTCATAGCAGATGTTTTGATATATTGATATTAATACCATGCGTTCAAAAGTTAGCATCTTTGAAAAACAAGAATTCAGAAAAATTATTATTATACTTCACTTTTGAAGAAATAGGATATCTACAACAAAATATTTAATCTGAAAATTTTACTATTAGTTTGTTTGGCTTCAATTTTGCAACATATCTGAATTAGAAAAAATAACTGATTAGAGCATTAGATATGAAAAAGACAAATTTCTTAGCTGGTGCTCCTTCAGATAATTATTTTTGCATAAAAATCAAAACTTGAGCCTCTTTTGAATGTACTTTTATGAAAAGATAGTCATTAGCCTGATCGCATCGTTTTTACAATGTTAGAGGGTTAAGAAAACAAGAAGAAGTCGAAAAATAGTGCAAAAGCTGCGCCATAAACATGCTTGAGAATGAAAAATATGATCGACCTGATTTCCAGCGCTTGTCATTTTCTAATATCTAATGATTGAAAAGAGCATCTATTGATGCGCAAAATTTGTTTGAAATTTGCATAAATTTATTTGGAAAAATCAACTCACTAGTATTTTTAATCCTATACACCACTATACCTACATGCTTAAATTAACTGCTTTTCTTCGCTTTTTGCTTTTCTTGTACAATTGTGAGTAACAGCAAGTGAAGAAATTGACAATTTAAATCTAAAATCAAAGAAAAGAAAAAACTTTTCGATTGAATCCCATTATTTAATATTTATTTGCAACAGATACGTAATTCGCCTACGACGTGCAGGCTTCATCAGTGTCTTATTTCAAAGCGTATACGTATCTGTCGCGAATGAATATTAAATAGTGGAATTTAGACGGTAAAAGTTTTTTCTTTTCTTTAATTTCAGAGTTCGTATTCCACTAAGAGGCTTCAAAAACTTCAGACTATTGAAATGTTTCTCACTTTTCTTGAATTTCAATGCAAATTAGAAAATTGCAAATTGTCATCACATACACAAGTACATACATACATACATGCATACATACATACATACATACATACATACATACATACATACATACATACATACATACATACGGTACTCAAGTGTTAAAGTTTGAATAACTTTTGAATGAACCGTCCGATTTTAAATAACTCGGTTTCGTTTGATAGATCTCAGCAGTAATTTTCAAATAATAGTAAAATGTGTGATGTTTTTCATTGAATTAATGTTTATATGTTTCAAAAATATGTTTTAAATACTATTTTTTCACATTTCTTTATGTAACTTTCAAACTACAAGGCCAATCGTCATGAAATTTGGAAGTTAAGGGTTTGCAAGACTCCTCTTTCATATGCAATCAATTTTGTTCAAATCGGTTAAGGGACCTGTGAGATAATAAAGTCCCATATTTTTCGTATTTTTATACATAACTTTTGAACTAAAAGTCCGATCAGTATGAAATTCAATAGCAACCTATGGGACACCTAGACCTTTCATTTGACACTAAGAACATTGAAATCGGTCCAGCCATCTCCGAGAAAAGTGAGTAAGATTGAAAGCGTTACATACACACACACATACACACGCACACACACACACACACACACACACACACACACACACACACACACACACACACACACACACACACACACACACACACACACACACACACACACAAACACACACACACACACACAGACACACACACACACACACACACACACACACACACATACACACACACAGAAAATGCTCAGTTTTCGAAACTGAGTCGAATGGTATATGACATTCGGCCCGCAGGACCTTCTTTCCATTTCCGGTTTTCCAAGTGATTTCTATACCTTTATACTATATATTTATATAGTAGAAAGGCAAAAATAATCAGAGGATAATCAGGACTCTGGAAAAGAGGAAAAAACGAAACATGGGAAGAAGAGAAAAGAGATAGGAGACAGGAGCAGAGTGGAAACAGATGGCAGCAAAAAGAAAAAGAGAAAAAATATGGGAAATGAGACAAGGAAGTGAATGGAATAGAAAACAAAGGAAACCAAAAGAAAAACAAGAAAAAACCGGATAGAGGAAATGGAAAAAAAAGAAAAAAATTGGAAAATGGGACAAAAACAGAAGAAAAGAGAAATAGGAAAGACGAACTAAAGAAAAAGGTAAAACGGAAGAGAAAAAGACGAAAAGCGGGGAATGAAAATGGAAAACTTCAGAGGTTAAGACAGTAAATCAATAACAGATTTAACGTGACAGAAAAGACGGAAACAGGACATTAAAGAGAGGAAAAACGGTACCGATGAATACGTGAAAACGAGAAGCAAACAGGAATCAACAGTTAGACAAATACAAAATCTTGAAGGGTAAAAACAAGACGCAAAACTGAAAGAAAAAAAACTGGAAATAAGAAAAAATAGAACAGGGAATGAGAAAAATGGAAGAATAAAATAGGAAATTCAGGAAAATAATACGAGAGAAAAAGTGGAAAACGGAACGAAAATAAGAGCAAACACCAAGTAAACGATATAGAAAAAGAGTAAAAAGGAACGAAAAGTGGGAAAACGGGACTGGAAAAGAGAAAAATTAGAAAAGAAAAGAAGTCAAATGTGTGAGAGAATGAGACGAAATGTCAATTCTAATTTCAAGTAAAACCTTATATTTAACTTTGTGACCGGATTGAAGTAAAATTACAAGTTTAAATTACCTGAAATTAAATAAAAAGGAAACTTTTCCAAATTAAAATCTGCTGTTAAATATATTTATTCGCGACACATACGTATTTTACCTATGGCTTGCAGGTTTTATCAGTGTCTGTTTTCGAACTCGAACTGTTCATGTTCTGAGTTGTGTTGGTGGTTGGTGGTTGATGCAGGGATCCCTTACGGGAAACATTGCGACCCTTCGTAACCGTCGCGAACGTGCAGACATTGCTTGGTGGTTAATGCAGATACCCTTTGCGGGGGACCATGCGAACCTTCATAACTGTCGCCGACGTGGCTAGAGCTGGTGGTTGCGAAACTCCCTCGTACCTTCGTTGCTCCTGGCGCAGAGTCCCTTAATAGGCAGATAATCGCTTCTCGGCCAACCTGTCGCATGCGAGCCTTGCCGAACAAATAGTTCAGCATGAACTCCGGCTGGACAACTAAGTTACCAGACAGAGGGTCTATCTCCAACGCCAGTTCGACGGTGTTCCGTGTCACACTGCGGCGAAGTACTCGCCACGATTGTGTAAAGAAGCCGTCGTTCTGAATTTGGAGCAGACGAATGATCCTCTCGCTCGAGTTGTCCACGCTGCTCGGAAAATACCCCATGCACACAAGGAGCCACGAGTAGGTCCTTCATGGTATATGTTCATACCAGTAAGTGCTTCAACCCATGGCTTGAGGCTTAGTACCGCCCCAAGTAATAATTTTAAAGCCACTAGGTTTTACTTGAAGTTTATAAAGGTCTTATTGTCGTATTAATCATTACCTCTGGTTTTATTGTGGTATTGCGCAATACCAAGAGGATACGAGTCCAAACCCACTTATAGCTAGCTAGAAAACCATAATAAAACTGTTAAAAAAGCAAATTTATTGTGGTTGCTTATATTACCACATTTAAACAGCTGCACCAAGTCGCTTATAAACTTGTGGCGTAGCAATACAAAATGGCGCACCAATCAAAATTGATCTTATCGCGGTTGCTTGTTAAACCGCAATAAAACTATTAGTTTTATAGAGCTAGTAAAACGGCAACACCCTGACCAGACAGTTTTTTACTGCTATTATGAAGAATACCGAAGTTCAATACCAAAATTATTTTTTTATGCGAGGCCATGTTACCATATTCTACACTGAGAAAATTTTTCGTATAGTTTCCATGTGTTTCACACATAGATTTTTTCCATGTGCCTAGTAAATGAACTTTATGTGCCAAACAGTTACCATTTATGTGTTTTTAAAATTTACCTTTAAAATTTGCACATACTATTCATATGCATATAATTTTCATGTGTACTTCTGGGTGGATTGTGTTTATATGTGGCACATAATAATCATAAAAATTTTCATATGGAAATTTTCCATTAGTTATGTGCGGATTATTTTGAGTGTAATATTTTGTTTTAGCTCGCAAACAAAAATTCATCAAAGCAAAGTGTTTTGCAGAAAGAGAAAGTTATTATCAATCGGTTTTCCTGTCGCAGGAAGCTGAACTAACTGAATATATTTATTTTGTTAATCAACGAGTTTTCGAAAATTGAAAAATTTCAGCGGCGCGTTGATTTTATCAATATGCACGATAACATTAAATGCGCGCTGCTGCAAATCAACGAAATTGCTTGAAATTTATTAAATATTCTATGGGATATTTTATTATGCTCGCTATAAAGCAAATCGTTCAAATGATCTGTCAGTAAAACTTTAACTTTTCTGCTCACGGATATATTTTCAAGTTGACAACGCTGGCTGAGTTTATAACCTGATTCTTGTAGAGGTTATGAAAACATTCTGAAGAGTGGGCCACTTGGTCAGAATGCAGTTGGTAGCAGTTTCATAGCGGTCATCAGAAAGTTCTGATGGAGCTCAAAGTTTTATTAGCGGTTTTATGAAATTGGTCATGAAAACCACTATACGAACGTAATAAAACTTGGGATTGTTACTTGGGCTGGGTACTCAGATTACGTGATTGCGATGCTGGAGGCATGCACCATCTTACTATATGAAACCCCTGTTAGGATTTTAGACGCTGATGGCCCTTTATTGTTACGCTTGAGTCGTTTGGTACTTGGACAGACCGAAGGTTATCCTGGTTAACTCAGGATCAGCGAAGAGACTAAAGGTCCACCGTATAACGAGTCGCTGTCGAAGTTGAAGGTTTCCTCCAGTTGTTCTTGTTTCATTCGATTAGTTGCGCGCGATTCCGTAGAACCACGCGCAACGGAGTTTTCTGACTCCATTGGTTCCGGCATTGTAAGACGGTCGGTGCCTAAAAATGTGGAATTTTTTGTATTGAGATGCATAAAAAGTCCCACGAGTAGAGGGGAAAGAAAGGTCCACCACATCAAAGCGCTAGTAATTATAACCAAGCAATAATATATCATAATTATGTATGCTCGGTTAGCAAATGGATCAACGTTAAATGATCAGTTTCTGAGAAAGTCTTCAAAACTTACGGTTGAGTACCAAATATTACGTACTTAATGTTTACTATCGATAGAACAATAATTATCCATAGCTATCAAATTTTTAATTATACTGCTCCGAAGTCATAACATTGTATCAGCTAGGCCGGTTCTCGGACCAGCCTCTACTGATAGTAACGAGTTGAAAGCCAGCCAAATTTAATTATCCCTGTGCTAGATAATTTCCCATAAAGTATCGTCTCGCACTCGGAACGATGTAATTTCCCACCGAAGACATTATCGCTACAATGCTATCTCAGCCACTAGGTACCTACTGCCAGGTTAGGCTAGCGTGTCCGTCGTAGATATGGGGAAGCGGCGTTGTTTCAGACCACCTCTTTCACACTTCCTTGTCTGGTTGTGGCCTTAAATAGCTTGATGATTCGATTACCATTTTACATCGCGAGCCATTATCGGAAAATGTTTTTATTACCTCTCATTTCTCCGGAGTGCGCACGCCGTGCAACACCAACAACAGTTGTTGGCACTGTTTGGGTTGTACAGGGAAAATGGTTCGATCCTGGATGGTGTGGGCTGTCCTGCCCAGAAAAGAATGATTCCAGATTATCACTAAATCTAAAATTATAAATCCGAATATTACAAATTATTAGCAAACAGCCGAGTACACTGCGTGATAGAATTTTGTTCCGTTCAATTTGTAAATCGGAACTGATTGCACCCCTGGCTCTGTGCCGAGATGGCATCCCTCTTGTGACTATAACAGAGTGTGATTATAATAATCGGCTGGGATCCATCGGCTGCATAAGGTGTGCGGTGTGGTTTGATGCTTTTTCGCTCCAAAATGAACATAAACACATTTTGTACTGTTTCGCAACCCGGCGCGGCGCGTTCTACCGAAACGGGGTGGCAAGCGCGCGGTTATAATCTGCGGTACGAACCGAACCGGTTACCTAGTCCCGGATCTATTACACTGCCGGTTCGTGTTAAATGCCTGAAAAACGACAATGACGGTGCGCTTGCTTACCTCGAATCGAACGGCTTGTTATTTAAGGAGGAATAAATGGTATGCATAAATTTGCCAGCGCAGGTACAACAAGTCGCAACCAATACTGTGAATTGCGGGTTGGTTCGAGGTTGAAATTTATTGCCCTGAAAGCTGGGGGGAGATTAAGAGTTGGTAATTTCGCAATAAAACTAATCTGATGGAAACAGGAAATAGATACAGCATGTTTAGGTAGGATGGTTTTGTTTGAATTATGCTATGTTCAAAACCATCGGAATGAACATTAATGCCAGTTTTTGAGGTCGGCTTAGTAAATTTTTATTATCTCATGATACTTAATTTTCATCGGTTTAACTTTAAATGATCAAGAACGCGAACATCTACGCCATTATTAATTAATATTGTTTAATCAAACTGTATTGTTTTATAGCATCTATATTCACGCTTCATTCGATTAAATACATGACAATACTAACGACGATAGCCGGGAGTTTAACTTCCTGAGCTCTAGTGCTCCTGCATATACTTATTATGCTGAAACACAACAACAAACAAATTAATCCATGCTGCAGAACAAACGTTATTGTGTCATTATTAATAATGCACCACAATCAGGTGAGGGATTTGCAAGTGTAAGCTATAAGCTGTTGTTCGCAGCACCCGTGATGTTGTGGTACGCAAGAATCGGTAACTAAACTGACTGCTTTCAACGGAGATACGCTTGACGATGTACCTACTATCCGTGGGTGAAATTCTAAGTTTTAATGAAGATGGAATTTTAGTGCTTTGTGTACGCATAAAAGCAATAAATTGGAGACGACATAATTTATATTAAAATTTTAATGTCGATTGACCTTACATAGCGCTAGTGACATATTACTTAGGTAGGAGCCCCAAGCCTGAACAAAATGCAGTGGAACCGATTTTGTTCTGTTTTCTGAGCCATCATTACATCGCAAATAGTAGGGCACCCGACCTTTCACAAAAATGTTTTAACCTGAAAAAATGGTGTAATCATATGATGGTGAGTCCATCCATATCCACATCCAGACTTTAAAAACTGGAACAACTGGATTTGAAATAAAAGTTCATATTGGACTAGAAATTAAACTTCACAAATGGCATTTAATTAAACTTAAATTTGGAATAATTTGGGTTTTTTCGGTTTTTTGTTGTCCGTTTTACCTTTTTATTTAGTACGTTTAAACTTTTTCTTCTTTTCAAGGTTTGGATCCCACCGCTGTCACCATATGTAGCTCTGCGGTAGAGGAGTATGTAGACTAAACCGGAACTTTGTTTTCAGTAATTGTGTTTTATTCTGAATTGGAGTTTAACTAAAGAAAAATTACCACACTTTCTTATCGACTGCCTTAAACTTCTAGCTGTTCGGTTGGACTTGGAAATGAATTTTACTGTCACGTTTAATGTAGACTAACCTGAACCTACTTTTATCTCTACCGAATTTTACTAACTCCTAACACGAATTCAACTCTTTATCTTAACACGAGTTCAACTCTAATCTAACTTATCTCTAACACGAATTTTCACTTCCTCTTTCCCGCGGCGTTGTCGACGGTATTTATATCACCGCTTAATTATTCTTAGTAAGCAGTACTAGAACATTCCTACTTAGCTGTTGAGAAAAAAGGGAGTAGAGCAAGACTTATGTTAATTCTATGAGAGTTTCAGGTGGCGCGCGAAACTTCTCACACATGTACCACGTAACTCACATCGCACACGATTCGACGTATGGTGTTTGTTATGGTCCATGCGCCAACGCTTTCGCTTGTCCATGAAATGGCAAGTAAAATAAACTTTGCGAAAATCCGCACCGAGAAGTAAAACTTTCGTGGTCACTGAAGCTTCGGTCAATGTTAACCGTACCGGGTTAGCTTTTGTCAATGTTAACCGTAGTGGCGCGTTTCTTGGCACTGACGGTGCACTGTTTTCTCGTTTTTGGTCCAATGTTTCTCTTTTTATATCCCATTTAACCTCTTTCTCACGTTTCCTTCTCGTTGCCTCTATTGGTTTTCAGTCATCTATCTGGTTATTCTTCTTTTTCCTTTTGGTTTCTCTTGTTTTCTGTAACGTGTTCTCTTTCTATTCTGGTTTTTCCTTTTTCACTCACTGGTTTTTGCTTTTTTCTGCCCACTGTTTCCTCTTCCTCTGTTCCTTTTAGTTATTTTCTTATCCCATTTTTCGCCCTTCTCCTAAGTGCTTCCGTTTTCAGGCCAATTTCTCCTCTTTTCCTGTCTCTTTCTTGTCATTTTCTGTTCTGTTCTAATCGTTTTTTTTTGCCCCGGTTTTCACCTTTTTTCACTTTTTAAATCCTTTTCCACTCCGTTTTTCATCCGTTCGTCGTTTGTCTTCCGTTTACATGGTTTCATTTTATTTTATTTTCTGTTCCGTTTTTCCTCCTTTTCTGGTCTGGGTATTTTTTCTCCCATTTCGACCCGATTTTTCACTTTTTTTGTCCAGTTTATTTTCTTCAGTCATTTGATTTATCGTTTTTTTTGTTTTATCTAGGGTTATTCTTCTCTTCTCTCATTTTTCTTCTATTATCTTCCATTTTTCATCTTTTTCTGTCCGGTCTTCTCATTTTCTGTCTCCCTTTGTTTTCTTTTCCACTCGTTTTTCTCTTTTAATGTCCCGTTTTTGCTCCCATTCGAAAATTCTGTCACGTTTTTCTTTTTTCTTATATGCCAGTTTTTATTCGTTTCTCTGTTGCTTAACTGGAATAGAATTAGATTTGGGATTGAACTTCGAATCAAAGTTGAAATTGGATTTAAAGTTTGTTCGAAATTTGATGTAAACAGGGATGGCACAATCACTTTGACTGAATTCACGAATTTGAATTCACATCCGGAGTTCGAAGACTATTTTACGTGACAATCAGAAGAAATTGTGCCATGATACGACAAATTTCTTTTTTACTATTGACGTGTTGACTTTAATCGTCTTCAAGAAGATATTGGAAAATACTGCATAGTAGAAAATGGTCAAACATGAAATAATTTAACTGAAATTACTCGATATTTAGTGAACGGGACATAACACTAATAGTTCTTACAAACGGATAGTTTACCTTTTAAACCGACCGGTTTCGGGAAATATGTTTCCCATCAACGGGGTGATGTCCAACCCATCACCCAACGGACATCACCCCGTTGATGGGAAACATATTTCCCGAAACCGGTCGGTTTAAAAGGTAAACTATCCGTTTGTAAGAACTATTAGTGTTATGTCCCGTTCACTAAATATTGAGTTATCGGTTCTTACGTTGGCATAAAAATAGTTTTTGTAGTGAAATTACTCGAGTTAGATAAAAAACCAGTTTTTTATTTTCACATATGCTTGAGATAAAACTCCAAGCTTTCAGAAACGGCCAAGTTTGATTTTTTTCGTTTGCCCCTTTTTGAGATATTCTATTCCAAAATAGACTAAAAAAACACAGCAAAAACGTTAGAACTCGTTATACGTATGAGTTTTCAACATACAATGTTCTACAAAAATATGTCTTTTGATAAGATAATCAACTTTGTAAAACATTATGATGCAATAAAACCACTGCATTTGAAGAAATCAGCGAAAAAGTGATTTTTGAGAGGTCTTGTTGTAAAACACCCTGTAAGTTAGAAACGCCTAAAAATACGTCTACTATGTCTTTGGTAAAGTTACTTATATAATCTTTAGCTACAACTTTGTCGAAAAAATTATCCTTCTATCTCTTTCTTATAAAAAGTTATCATGTGTTTACAAGCCCAACTAGAACTTAGTCGTTGATTTCGCATTAATTATCTTTTAGAGTTGTATAACTTTGCTGAATATTGTGGGGAGCTATTTTGAACCACAAAAAACTTTCCACTTAATTTTCGCTGCTGGACCACTGTGCAATGTTAGTAGCTCATTAGTAGCCAAGTGAACGTTCACTTAACTACTAATGAGCTATTAGCATTGTAGCACCGTAACTACAAAAGATACAGCAAAACTTTATTCAGTAAAACTGTGGACAATAACTAATTCTACAAATGTCCCATAATAAACTTTAACAAATTTTGCTTGGCTGAGACGGTACTGTCAAATGAATGTGAATTGAATCAAAGTGATCGTGTCATCCCTGGATGTAAATTTGATTACATTTGCAATTAGACCTGAAATTGAAATCCAATTTGCAGTAGTAGTTGGAATCGTTGTTGATTTAAAATTGAATTTGAAATTGGAACCAAATTAGACTTGAAATTGGTCATGGACACGAAATTAGATAGGAAGTTTTAATTAAAATTAGGATTGGCATTTTTCGTCTTATTCTCTCATACGTTTTACCTTATTTCTCTTCCGTTTTTCTTCGTTTCTATTCACGTTTTTCCATTTTTTGTTCCATTTTTTCTCGTTTTCTATATCGCTTTTCTGGTTTTTGCTCTCACTTTGGTTCTATTTCGTGATTAATTTTTTTTCTCTTTTTCTATCGTTTATCCTTTTACCGTCCCGTATTTTCTGCTTCATTGTTCTAATTTTCTTCGTTTTGTGTACCATTTGTTTTATTTCCTATTTTAGCTCTTATTTTTCATTCGATTTTTTGTTAATTTATTTCCAGTTTTTTTTTGTTTTTTCCATTCCCTTTTTCCTATTTTCGTTTCCAGTTTTCGTCGTTTATTAACTCTTCATCTACTCATTTCTCGTTTTTCGCCTTCGTCTGTTCCGTTTCTCCTCTTTTAGATGTCTTCAGTTCTGTCACGTTTATTCTGTTGTAGACTTGCTTTTTTCCTTTGCGCTAGGGGTCCTTTTTATCTCCACTTTATCTTTTTCTTTGATTCTTTGGAAAGCTGCTGTTTTTTTCTTTTTCTGTCACGTTTTCCCGTTTTATATCCCGTTTTTGTACAGTTATATTTCGCCTGATCCCATTTGGATGCTTTTTTCGGACCTTTGTTGGCTCTCTTTTTTCTCTCTTGCTATTATTTCGTCTCACTTATTTTCCCTTGCTTGTATCGTTTTCCCATCCTTTTATCTTGTTTTTGTATTTTTATATACCGTCTTCCCTTCATTTATGCCGTTTTCCTTTCGTTAGTTTTCCTTTTTCTTTTTGTTTTTGTATTCCGATCCTTTCATTTTTGCTCTTTTCATTTTCGTTTTTTGTCAATTTCTGTCTAGTTTCGTCTTTTTCTCCTTTTAAACTCCTTTTCTATTTTTTGGTTTTCATCTATTCCGTTTTTCCTCTTATTATGTTTTCCTTTTTTGTCACGTTTTTTCTGAAGCCGCTTTTCACGCGACTATTTTTATGCAAATTTCGAAATTTACGCAATATTTATTAAGTGAATTTCGGTTTTTCGGGATTTACGCTGAACGTATTCTTCGAGTAAAAAGCGACTTCAGTGTATTTTTCTGTGCCGTTCCTGTTTGTCTCCGGTTTTCAATTTTTTTCTTATGTTTCTCGTTCGGAGTAACATAATTTCTCTTCTCTCTTCTCTGTTCATTTTTTTTCTCGTTTTGTTCACTGCTTTTCTTTTTTTCTCTCAATTCTCTTCCTCTTTCTTCAGTCCGGTCTCCTCTTTTTGCCTGTATTCGCCTTTTTTATGGCCATTTTACTTCCCATTATGTCACGTTTACTCTCATTTTTTTTTCTTTTTCTGTCGCATTTCCTCTTTTTCTATTTCGTTGGTCGAGGTCTGGATGTTGATGACACGTTTTCCCTCATTGTGCCTCTCTTACTTCTTTTTCTGGAGAGCAGCAGAAAATGGACTGCCTCTAGACCCATCGGTAATCCTTATGTGAATATGCTGGGAAAATTTACTTCTTATGATAATAAGAAACTATATGCTCTATGCTGTTCAGTTCATCAGATATGTAGGGTATGGTGCTGCTTCGTCGTAATTGCCTATTCCCGTCCTATCCAACACAAATTATTAAAAATATCAGCGATTTTTATGACACATATTGCAAAATTAGTTATTCCCTAATGTTTTAGTTTGTTGACTATCATACGCGATCAATCAAAGTGATCCTATGCTAATGCTTATGCTTATCATACGCGATCAATCAAAGTGAGCCGAGATCTATTTGAATGCTTTTTTTCATTAAAGATTTCCTAGTAGCTAAATTTTTTACGTTTTTTCGTACGACGAAGAAGCAAATGTCGACTAATCATTTCATATTTCATCATTCATAAAATGAATGTAACCCACGCAACGCATTGTCGTTATTCTGCAGCCGGGAGAACTTGCATGACCTGCAGAAATTTTGCAGAATAACATTTTTCATGCCGTCCTACACAAATACATGCGCGTTAGCTTCGTAACCATTATTGTGATTTTTAGTTCGGACGATGAAAAATTTTGATGGACGGATTTTAAAACGGTACGACGAATTTAAGATATTAGGCCAGTTACGTAATTTCAATAATATGCTATAATAATCGCTTTTTAGTGAATTCAAAGGGCACGGATCGAAGGTAAGTGTGTTTGAGTCAAATCAGCAGCAGAACTTTTGGAGTATTCTTCAAATCCACCTAAGAAATGATGATAATTAGAGTGGCTTTCCTTACTACGACGGGAATTAGAAATAAACCCTATTTTAGAATTAGGAAAATAGTCAGGAAAACCGATTTTTTCGGTCGCAACTCAGGAACAACAAAAATGTTATCATGAAAATTTTATCATCAGAAGATCAAGAATTGGAAAACAATTTGGTTTTAAATTGGGCTTGAAATGGCATTTGAAGTTGGCTGGGACCTGAAGTTGAACTTCGAAAGATTTAAAATTGGACATGAAATCGCACTTGAAATTGTGCTTGACGTTGAATTTGATATAAAAGTGAAAATGGACAAGAAATTAGACTTGAAATTGAACTTAAAGCAGGAAATTGGACTTGAAATTGAATTCAAATTGCACTTGAAATTTTTTTTGAAATTTTAATTGAAACTAACTTTTAAGTAGACTTGAAATCAGTGCTGAAATTGGGCAAGAAATTAGAATTGAATTTGAACTTGAAATTATACTTAAAACTAAAGTTGAAATTTAATTTATAACTGGACATAAAACAACGCCAATGTAAAAGTAAATAAGGCACAGTAAACTGATAAACGATAGAAAAAGAGGAAAAACGGAAGGAAAAGGAAAGTGAGAGCAAAAAAAGATAAATAAGGAAATAATTTATTTATCGCAAAAATTGTGGCAGATCGAATAACTAATTTCGACTGCTGGATTACAGAAATTGTTTTGCTTCATATTGAATTTAGATTTTAAAGAGAAGGTTTCAATATTCTTTCTTGTCCATTTAATTCACCACTTCAATATAAAATTGTTCGGGAATTCTTCGGTTGAGACATTCAAAATTAATTTCAAATATTCCACAATTTAAAGAAATTTGCCGCTTTCACAAACAAATAAAAACATGGTCCGTTTCACGATTCTCAAATGAGGCTCGATAATTACCCTTGATCCAATCGTTTGTACACAAAAAATTTGACACGCGTGAATGAGTACCGTTGCCAATACATTCACTTTACAGGCAGCGATTCAGGTTTCACTGCTGTAATTACAGTTATTTTTACGCGGTAAACACAACGCAATGATTGTTTTGTCTGCTTCTCCTGTGCGGTAATTCTTGGTCGTGGGCGCCGTTTCACCGAGCTTCGCGCGGATCAATGCTATTAAATGTACGCACAGTGCAAATTTAATTATTGCCCATAAATCAAAGAGTTTCCAGCCGCATTCTGTTTCTCCTGAAGAGCGAGCGGCCAAAAACGGCAGAATCCGCGGACGGCTTTCGCAATTTTAATTTCCACTTCATCCACGATAATTCACCAAACTATTTTTTTTTATTCATTTTAATTTAATCCATTACGGCGCGGCACAACAAGTTCAATGGAACGCAGTTACCATCGTTTGCGACCTCAACCCCTTCCGAGGGTTTACTTGCGTAGCGCAAACTCTTGCAAGCATTTTCGAACTCAAGCTTGTCTGCACAAAATGAGTGCTATTCCAATGCATCCGTAATATTTTATTCTGCAGTTCACTGCATAGGTACGGAATAGATATGAAACAATTCACAACAAAACTCAGGCAGAAGTTTCGTAACTCAAGGGCATTCCCTTGACCTAGTAGCGCTTGACTACCGGACGGCTCTTTTATGTTTCAATAACAAGAAGAAAAAAATCTAATTCAATTTACACCAGGTTGATGAGATTTGTCCCGGCGAAAAATAATCCCCGTGTGTAACGAGCGTTGGATTCCCTCCAGAGGGGGTCGAGAAAAAGAATCAATTTCACAACGTTTTTTTATTCCCCATTGCTGGATTCCAGCCCATCCATCGGGACGGGGATGGCTGGCAGTCAATTCATCTTCAGGTACCTTCTTCGTCCGAATGCGAAGCTCCGACCCTCCCATACGGGGGCCGGCCACGCCGTCGCGTCCGTCTAACGGATTAGAATGGAAGCAAAAAGTAATTTCCCTAGGCCATAAGTTCTAGTATAAGTACGATCCAATTTCGGTGTTTCAAATTAGATGATAATTTATTGGATAATTTGCAGTAATTTATGCAAATCATTGCGTCGGACTGGAGCAGCGGAGTGCGTCTGTCGCACAAAGCTAAACTTGTTTTTATTGCGAATTCAAGTGGGCGACGCAATTATTGCTGTGTAGTACTTAGGATATTTAGCTTTTTAATTTATGTTTTTGGTCACTGCTTTCGATTTGACTATCGGGGAAAAGGAAATGAAAATGTATTGAGATACTTTCATTCATATGTAATGTTTTACGAGAATGATCTTATTATACGCTAGTTTGCTAAAACAAATCAAACCCTGCGTTATAAAAGCCTATAAATAAAAGTTTCTTCTTAACATATGTTATGCATGTTATGGTGATCCAAATAATATTGGCTTTCAAGGGCTTGATGCTAAAATTTGAAAATTACAGAAATGTGATTTGTTCCGCCTTCAGAAAACGCTGAATATCTCAGCGAGATTTAAAGATACATCCTTACTTTCTTCGGCAAAGTTGTTCGTCATAAAATTTCCCATCTTTACAGTATAGCTACGTTGCTCTAAGACACTGTTTGATACCCTGTTTTGATGTTTAATTAAATGAAATTTCGAAAATTTTTAATTTTTGCCAAATTCAATAAATTTTTGTAACCAAATATGACTCCAGACATGCCACCATAACTTTTTTATGGATGTATTAGGTCCCAATGATTGTGAAAAAAATAGTTAGGTAGCTTGTTTCATCTATTATAACATTTCTAAAAATATTTTTTTGAATTTACTCCTGAAAAATGCCATTTTTCCATAAAACTCAAATGTGCGACCCCTAAATCGCGGCAACCAATGTTGACGTCATATAAAAGTTTTGTTGTGACACCCTAAGCTATCATTTGAGGGGTGAGCCCCCGGGTTTTCTGACATAGTGCTATTTTGGGACACTCTAATATTGATTCATTGCCCACCAAACTCGGCTCTCAATCAGTCCTTTGTTTTATATTCTGTGAGGCAAATAGCGCCGTCTTGTTGAAATCATATATCCAATTATTCAATAGATCCAATAATTATATTTGGAAGAAAAAAAATCGTCTTTGGCAAAAGTTATTGACCGATAGTAACGTGGCGGCCATTTTTATCTTTGTAAAAAATGCAGTTCGGTGATTTCGTTAGCTCGTAAACCGCACCAAACTGAGCATTTTCTGGACGCGTCGTCAGCAGTGACGCCAGGGTTTGCTGAAGAAAAATCTGTAGTACCGTTGATCATGGAAGACAGGGTTATAAATTATAATATTTCATCAAATTTTTGATTTTAGTGAAAATTTATACGACATTTGTGCTTGATTTGAAGCTTTTTTAATATAAAGTATTTCTTAGTTTTTTTTTTTAATTTCAATGAGTACTGTTTTCTGATATATTAGAGTTTGTATTTATTTACTAAGTTTCTTTTAACACGGTTGAACCACGATTCATTCTAGAAATGTGTCATATTTTATCGCATAGGTATTGCTCTTGATTGTACTTAAAAGAATCCTAACCACTACACCGTGTTGACATCTCGTTGTTATCTTTTTAATGGTTGTTAGTCGTTCTCCGTAATTTTATACATTTGGCTTTTTGGCATCGTCTTTTCAGTGATTTTTTTGTCATTTTTTATCGTCTTTTGCAGCGTTTCTGGTTTGATGGCGTCGTCATTTGCATGTTTTTTGGCATTTCTTGTCGATGTTTTGCTGTCCTTTAGTTATCTCTTCATTACCTTTTCTACATCTATTTATAGTCTTATCGTCGTTTTGAATAGTTTTTTTTTGACGTTTTTTGATGTCTTTTAACCGTATTTTAGCCGTGTTTCGTCTTTTCTTCATCCTCCTTTCGCCTACTTATCTTTACTTCTCATCATATATTTTCGCTGGCTTTTTACTGCCTGTTCGTCATCCTTTTGTCGTTGCTGGCTTGTAGTCGTTCTTTCGTGGTCTTTTCGTCATCTTATCGTCGGCTCTTCGTCATATTATCGTTGCTTTTTCGGTGTCTTGTGGTCTTTTTGTCATCTTTTTGTTGTTTTATTCGTATGTTTTTACGTATTCGTCGTCTCATTGTCATCTTTCTGTCTTATTTTAATTATCTTTTCATGGTCTTTTCCATCGTATTTTTGTCGTTTTCTGACGTCTGTTTTTGGAATCTATTGTCAATTGTTTATGTCGGCATTTTTGTAGCTGTTTTGGCATCTTTCAGTCGTTATTTTTTCGCCATTTTTTGTTTTATTGTTGTCATTTTTCAACATATTTTGTCCTAGACTAATCTCAAGTTTTTAGTCTTGACCTTGGAATGAGGTACATATACATATACATATAGTAATATTTTTTTGAAACGATGGTTCTACAATTGATGAAGGGACGGTAGGGGAAAGAAATGGAAAGTTTTTTTTTGGTGAAGGAGGAGGGGGAAGAGCGGAAAGGAAAGGGGGGGGGGTATTGGTAGCTATGCTTGACAAGTAGTCATTTTGACTCCTACCTTTTGTCAAAAAAATATATTTTGTCCTGTTTGTTGTCAAGATAGCAAATATATTGTCTATTTTTGTCTTTTCGTAGTTCGTTCGTTGTCTTTCTGACGTATATCCGCAATATTTTGTCTTTTTTAAAGTTTTATCGTCTGGTCCGTTATCGCATCAAAAAAGTGTTTTCTTGCCTAATTACACAAAATTAGGTTGGATACCGCTCACATGTAGACACAAGGCGACGTACATGGGCTATGGCTGTACAGTGTTCATATAAACATCGACTGACTTTTATATATGTAGATTTTGATCTCCCCGGTTTTTAGAGATCACTCCCTTTAATTTTACAGTTCAAATTTAGCATATCTTGTCTGTCATGGTCGCCATCTAACAGCTAGATGGCGACTATGGCAGAACACAACACAAAATTCAGAAAAGTATAGTTTCAGATTACAATTTCAGGGAGACAAAAATTGTACCGGAAAAAAGCGGTACAACTTCGGAAAAATTACAGACCTGAAATTGAATAGCACTCAGATGAAGTAGATGAAAATAGCAGAGAAGTCGAGGATTAATCTAGATTTTAACAACAGGAAATAGACATTTTGGATAGAATGTGTGTAAATTTCGTAGCTGCCATTTCTACAAATGGTGTTTTCGCACAATCTGCTGAAAATTTCTCGTGAAAATAGTTGTAATAACTGTCAGTAAAGTAAATAATCACAAAAATAAGACACTTGCATAAATTTTAATTTTGTCTGTATTTCGATAACATTTGTTTTAAATTAGTCCAATTCAAATCTTTCTGCCTTTGCTTTGATTACCAGTAGTATTCATTGTTGAAAAGTGTTTCACCCCAAATCTTCTCCAAACGTTGCTTGAAAGTATCCACAGTCAATCCAATAAAATCCGGAAAAATCTCCTCACCAAACCTGTGTAGCTTTCGCCTGGTGAGTCGGTACAGAATCTTTTTGGAAGCAGTATGGTGCATTCTTGTAGTCCTTTCTTACGATGGGAAGCAAATGGTTCTTCAAAATATTATCGATGTAATATTTAGTGCTAATTTTAACACAAGATTTAACAAACAGCAATGGAACCATCAAATTTTTGGAGAAACACCCTCATACCATCGCCTTGGAAACATTCTGCAACCTGTGAATAGTCAGTTTGTGCCGAGGAATATTAATAATATGTGCTGCATATATCCGATCATTTTGTTGGCTGTGGTAATTCTGTAGCATGAACATGTTTTCGTCCGAAAACAGAATTTTATAATCACCGTGCCGCTTGACCAGCTGCCGATATTTTTCGACTCTTGCAATCTTCAGCTTTACAGTTAAACCGTGCACCCGTTGTTTTGGAATCAATCGCAGATCGTTTTTCAAAATATTTTTCGTGGTTGACTGCGAACTTCCCAGTTCCTTGGGCATCTTACGCCCGGATCGATCTGGTTTCCATCGAATTTGTTATCTCTTGCGTTTACGGCCAGGTTTGGGGAGTATTTCCCAAGAACCGATTTCTTGTATCACTTGATGGTACGAAGGACGAATATTTCGTTTATTCTTACTGGCTTAAAATGAAATTAGTCGTCATCAATTTTGCCAATTTCAAAAGCAGTTTTTTTGCTTGAAACAAAAATTCTGTTCATGAAAATGTACTCGCTGTGTTCAGATTTTTATAAACAGAACCCCGCTTTTGGATCCAAAAACTGCTTCGGAAATTGGGCTTTTCGACGAGAAGTTAATGACTGTTAGTTTCCCGTTAAGGAGAAACCGAAAGTAGCTAACGTTATTGTGTTAGAGCGACAAACACTGTATTGTACATCTCATGTGTTCATTAAAAACCTAAACGTTTATTTGAATGTTGCATTAGCATTGGTAATATATGTCAAATAGCAGAGCTTGCATACATAAACACAGCTGATCCGCAGCCAACCGCGCCGACTACGAACATCCCGAAATATGGTTTATTTTCTTTATCAAGACATTCCGATTCATCTAAGATTGGCAGCAGTAACTGAATAATGCATAGGATCAATAGGATGGCCAATTAATCCGTTTGCATTAAAGGCGAGTTTGCGATTGCTGGTCAGCTGGAATTGCTGGAATAACAAGTTTTAGGAAATTATAACAGCACTGGAAGCACTGATTACGCGCTCTGCCAATACAGGTGCATATTTAGGCCACAAAGCAATACATGCATCGAACGGTAGCCATTTATCCAGCCATCTTTGAGCCATTTTCGATTTCCCTTTAAAGGTTCGCTGCAGACCGATGACAGCACCGTGGGTTCCGTAATTAGTATGTCGAACAGGCAATCTGAAGAAGGCACTATCGCGAAGAGACAAACGTTGGTATTTAATTCGCCGAGAAACGAAGGACAATCGATGTGATTGCTTAGCAGATCGGCAATCAGCATAGCACGGGAAAGCTCTCACCTCACTTGCAGTGAGTCAAGTCCTATAAGCTGTGCACGACTTTCGTAACTTGGTAGCTGGTGTGGATTATTCCAGGTTAACCGCCGAAGAGCATATCGAATAAATCTTCGTTGGACAGCTTCGATCCAGTGTACTCCGTTGAGGTAGAGAGGGTTCCAAACTACCGAGCAATATTCAATAACTGAACGAACGAGTGAACAGTAGAGAGATTTCAGGCAGTAAATGTCCGTTAAATTCCTAGACACTCTCAAGCAACGAGATGCTTTGGCTACTACATAGGAAGTATGCTGTTTAAAAGATAATTGCTCGTCGAGGTGTATACCGAGATCCTTAACACATGTTTCTGTATTGATTGCGTTACCTGCTAGGTTATAGTCGAATCGAATTGGCATTTTCATTTGTGTAAAAGTGATGACTGAGCACTTATTGGAGTTTAAGCTCATACGGTTAGTTTGGCACCACTCAGCAAAAACGGTTAGTTGACGTTGAAGAAAGAGAGCATCCTCGGTGTTCCGAATTACAAAGAATATTTTAAGGTCATCGGCAAAAGATAACCGCTGGCATTCAAGAGAGAAGTTTACATCGTTGAAATAAAGTAGGAATATCAGGGGTCCGAGATGGCTACCCTGCGGAATTCCGGAAGTGGCAGAGAACTCTTTGGATATACAGTCGTCTATCTTGACTGACAAACGCCGATCTCTTAGGTGCGACTGGAACCAACGTAAAACGTTAGGTCCAAAACCCAGTCTATCTAACTTAGCTATCACGATTGCATGGTTAATTTTGTCGAAAGCAGCTGAGAAATCCGTGTAAATGGGGTCAGTCTGAAAGCCATTGGACATTGCGTCCAATGTTGTGAATGATAAGAGGTTCGTAACGGTAGAACGTTTTGGTAAAAATCCATGCTGAGTTTCGGCGATATACAGCTTGCTGTGATTGAAGACAGGTTCCAAGATGACCATTTCAAAAAGTTTGGCAATGGCACACAGAGACGTAATCCCACGGTAGTTATCAACTTGATTTTTATCTCCTGTTTTGTAAACTGGCAACATAAAGGAAGATTTCCAAAGAGTTGGAAAAACTCCGGATGCAAGCGACATGCCAAACAGATGTTTCAAAGGAGCTACTAAGGTAGCGCAGCAATGTTTCAGAAGGACTGATGGTATCCCATCCGGACCCGCAGACGTCGATATTTTCATTCGGCTTATAGCTGATTGTATCATGCATTCATTGATATCGATACAATCTAACGACTGACTTGATGTGGGAACATTACGCGCCGCGGGCAATTTATCAGATTTGACAACGTCTTACTTGAAAAAACACGGGCGAACTTTCTAGCGAACAGCTGGCAAATTTCCTGTTGGCGCGAGCCCGTCTGCGCTTCATAGTGAATCGTTCAGGGTAGCCCAGGTTCCTTCCTCTGCTCATTTACGTATTTTCAAAACGATTTTGGAGCTGACTTAAGCCTGCGTTGGACGTTCTGCAAGAAATGTGTTTGACAGCGTCTAGTTGTCCTCTTGTAGACTCTGTTGATTAGTACGTAACGCTGACGCAGTATCTAACCATCATGCTTAGTGTATTTCCTCAGTGCAGCCCAGTGCAGTGCAGTAGCAGTCAATTGCGCTGTTGGTGACAATCACCAACAATAATAATTTCATCGACAGGAAGGGCCCGAGCGGATATCGCCTTCAGCGAATCGTTGTGCGCATCAAGCAGTGTCAAATCACGTGTTCGATCGGGCGGTATGTATATAACACACAAGTAGAGTGAGTATCCGTTTAGAGAGATTCACACCCAACACTGCTCAACACACTCGCTTACACTATTCTCGATCAGATGCGTCTTTAAACTGCGATGGACTGCAAGTAACACACCACCGCCGGAAAACTTGGAGATGTTGCGTGAACTTTGATCGGTGCGAAAACCTTCGTAGTTAGGCCCAAAAACTTGCAACGATAAAGTTTCTGTGTTCAGCCATGTTTCCGTGATGGCAATCAAGTCGTAGCTATCATCAGAGCAGGCCAAGCGGTACTCATCAATACAAGCATTTATACCGCCAGCATTGTGGTAGGAAATCATGAGACGATCGAATCGAGGAACCGTAAGATGGTCCAGTCCAGGTCACGTAACTCATTAGGAGGTATCCTAAGCGCAAAATTAAAAATGATGATATAAAGTTGGCCTCCCAGTTGGATTCGAGGCATGACGCTGGCCTAATAAGCCAGTCATCGTATGTTCGAATCTCGGCTGGGAGAGGCTGTTAGAGTCAATTGCAACCGGTTCTGCAATTGTCCTGTACTCTAACAGCTGGCTGCGAAGTCTGTCGTATAAAAACAGAAGGTCAAGTTTCGATAACGGAATGTAGCACCTAGGCTTTGCTTTGATACAAAATTTTAAGAAAATGAACAAGTACACAATGCTTGAACTAAATCGGAGCACTCTTTATTGTGGAATTGGGAACAGTGGGTACACCTGTACCCGGTTGATCAAAATCGGGGTATTAGACTTTGACGGTCCAAATCCAAAATTCAAAATTTTTTCAACATGTTTCTAAATAAATGATTGAATTTATTCAAATTCGTCTAAATAACGAGGAACAGGAGCCCTTAGACATTAATTCAAAAAGAACATGCCGAAATCGGAGTATGGAATATAAAAAGGGTACAGGTGTATTCAAAACAAATTTGCAAGCTGTGTTTACATTTGAATACCCTCTAAACGAAATATATGCAGATGATTCACCCATCTTAAATTAACTACGAAGTCTAAGTAGACAAGAAGTCAAGAAGTCAAGAACCAAAGAAGTCAAGAAGTCAAAAAGCAGACTTACTGCTTCGCACGCTGTTTTTGTTTGATACATAAATAGACTGAATCAATATCAAGTTATTTGAAATTCACTCTCAATTCTCGAACTGTTCCTGAGGATTTTTAAACAAAAAATAGTTGGTAAAAAGTTCAATCTCAAGTGTGAGTTTGGACGCTCCACGAGAGTGCTCGGTAGTTGCAACACATAAATAAGTTGCTTTAATTCAAACCTATTTATAGCCATTTTAGCCTACTCATAAGTTGATACACGTGCGCACCAAAAGCCTACGAAGTTTGTGAAAATTCAATGTAGTAACCACCGCCGGCGTAGGATGTGCACTATCATGAACGTGAGTCACAGTCGAAAGCCACAGATTGCCACATAAACCAACCAACCGGGCTCGTACTCGTGCCTACGTATATCATTCGGACGGATTGACATCTGGCTTTGATGTGCCTCGGATTAGGACCGAGGTACAACGGAAGGCATTACTCGAGTTTGTGCCCACAATATATCTTACCTTGAGGGCACATTTTCTCCGAGACACGTGTGTTCAGTTGACGGCGTTCGAAATGTTGCTCGGAACTCTTCTTTATTCAAGTTTAAATACAAACAATAACAAAAAATACGGTTGCTAATGTGAACATAGAACATAGTTAGGTAGCAACCTAATAAAGAGCTTTGCAAAATAAGCTCAATTATCTTTGCTGATTCAACATTATTAGCAATTCATTGAAAACCATTTACTTCCCGGAGAGTAGGTGAGTGAGTAGCAATTCCGTTTTATCCGGTGGTGAACCATTATCCAGCAGGATTATGGTGGATAGCTTGGAGATGTTTAGCTCATCTGTTATCGGGGCTGGCTGCTGGAGAGTAGCACTTTCCGTTCCTTCCGTCCGGTAACATCGGCCAGCCGTAAGCCGCAGCACAGGCTGCTTTTGTCGCTCTATTAGGCCGCTGCTGTATGTATACATCAGCTTGGATGGATGCTGTTTGTGGCTTTGAAACCTGCGTACAGTGCGGATGTCAATTAAAATTTACGCGCATTCGACCAGCAGCTGTTACAAGTTCATGTTATTGTACCAATTAACCTGTCATTAAAACCACTAAGCTCACAGCGTAGCATTATTTGCTAGCAATGCTGAAGTAGTGTAGAGTTCACGTCCATTCTACAATGCCACAGCTTGTTTGAAATTGGTAACATTAGCTTTTTAGGAAGATGTGAAAAATTTATATTAAAATGCTGATAGAAAAGACATTTTTTTTTTGCTACCGAAGTTAATTGAGTTCACTCTGAACTGAAAACTTTCAAAGGTTCAAGTACATGTAGTGTACCAATCGTGATTGCAAACATTTATGACGGTTCGTTTGCAGAGCATGAGACAACGATTAGGACAAACAACGTAGGACGTTCGGAGCATGAAAAATGAAATTTTCGTTTCGATTCAAACCGACAAGTGACAGCGGCCGGCCGGCTACTACTACGGTGCAAATCAGAATCAAAGGGCCCCCGGGGAAAAATTCATTGATTGTCCTAATGATTCCAGTACCTAGTGTGCTGTGTGACGTTTCCAGCCAGAGACAGTGTTACGAGTGACAAGCACAATAATGGAGAACGATGGAGAAGAGCAAGTCACATCGTTCGACGTCAAAGCGATTGTCTATACGTTTCGAACGTGCGACAGTTATGCCGATAAGATATTCAGCAGTTGATGTTCGAGCAGTTATCAATGCAAGTGCTGGGTTCGATTCGATCGAGTGCATCGAGTTATTTAAGGCATCTTCTGTAACGGGTTACGATGGTTTCATCATGACTTGAAATATAAATAGATTTTATTAGTTTGTACAAAATCTCTAGAGAAATTTGGCATTCAATCGAAAATGGACTATGATGAAACTTTCATTTGAGGCAATATCTTTTATTATTGTGAAGCCGGATAGTTGACACGTGAACGTGAGCAGACAGTAAAAATGTAAAATTGATTTAGTCTGGTTCGGAACTTTTCCCTTTACTCTCGTTTTGCCAAATTGTGCAATCCAGGTTCCCGTTTCGTATAATTGGAATATATTTTTATTGGATTTTTGATACGTAACAGCATACATAACATCTCCAGCTGACTGACCTAATTTTGTGCCATATCGTACGTACCAAAATACTGACACTGCTGATTAGCTTCAATTATTCCCTAAGCCACTGGACCGCGATTGAACCTATCGTAAGTCCAACCGCAGAGTAAATTATGGATCATTCATTGTTGAAATATTTATCTCACCACGAAATCAAACACCGTTCAGCTGCAGCAACTGCTGCATGATTCGATATCCCGCGCCGTTTTCCTCTACAGGGTTTCTACCTCCTCGTAGTGATACACTCATGTGAATCATCGTAAAATCCGGAAAATCAAATTTGCCAAATAATTAATTAATATTTTAGTTCAACGAGAACTCAATTATGTTGCTGCAGAGAAGGATAACACTCGTGTTTGTGTGCTACGCGAAGGATTTGCTACTTCACTAAGTGATTGAGTGTTGAGCGAATATTACGATATCGATTTGGTTGCCGTGCCAATGTTTATCGGTGATTAGTTTACAAAATCAGAGGAAATTGAATTGTTTAGTAACGTAGCTAAAAAGTAAGAATAGAAACGAGTAGAGTAGAGTAGAGTAGAGTAGAGTAGAGTAGAGTAGAGTAGAGTAGAGTAGAGTAGAGTAGAGTAGAGTAGAGTAGAGTAGAGTAGAGTAGAGTAGAGTAGAGTAGAGTAGAGTAGAGTAGAGTAGAGTAGAGTAGAGTAGAGTAGAGTAGAGTAGAGTAGAGTAGAGTAGAGTAGAGTAGAGTAGAGTAGAGTAGAGTAGAGTAGAGTAGAGTAGAGTAGAGTAGAGTAGAGTAGAGTAGAGTAGAGTAGAGTAGAGTAGAGTAGAGTAGAGTAGAGTAGAGTAGAGTAGAGTAGAGTAGAGTAGAGTAGAGTAGAGTAGAGTAGAGTAGAGTAGAGTAGAGTAGAGTAGAGTAGAGTAGAGTAGAGTAGAGTAGAGTAGAGTAGAGTAGAGTAGAGTAGAGTAGAGTAGAGTAGAGTAGAGTAGAGTAGAGTAGAGTAGAGTAGAGTAGAGTAGAGTAGAGTAGAGTAGAGTAGAGTAGAGTAGAGTAGAGTAGAGTAGAGTAGAGTAGAGTAGAGTAGAGTAGAGTAGAGTAGAGTAGAGTAGAGTAGAGTAGAGTAGAGTAGAGTAGAGTAGAGTAGAGTAGAGTAGAGTAGAGTAGAGTAGAGTAGAGTAGAGTAGAGTAGAGTAGAGTAGAGTAGAGTAGAGTAGAGTAGAGTAGAGTAGAGTAGAGTAGAGTAGAGTAGAGTAGAGTAGAGTAGAGTAGAGTAGAGTAGAGTAGAGTAGAGTAGAGTAGAGTAGAGTAGAGTAGAGTAGAGTAGAGTAGAGTAGAGTAGAGTAGAGTAGAGTAGAGTAGAGTAGAGTAGAGTAGAGTAGAGTAGAGTAGAGTAGAGTAGAGTAGAGTAGAGTAGAGTAGAGTAGAGTAGAGTAGAGTAGAGTAGAGTAGAGTAGAGTAGAGTAGAGTAGAGTAGAGTAGAGTAGAGTAGAGTAGAGTAGAGTAGAGTAGAGTAGAGTAGAGTAGAGTAGAGTAGAGTAGAGTAGAGTAGAGTAGAGTAGAGTAGAGTAGAGTAGAGTAGAGTAGAGTAGAGTAGAGTAGAGTAGAGTAGAGTAGAGTAGAGTAGAGTAGAGTAGAGTAGAGTAGAGTAGAGTAGAGTAGAGTAGAGTAGAGTAGAGTAGAGTAGAGTAGAGTAGAGTAGAGTAGAGTAGAGTAGAGTAGAGTAGAGTAGAGTAGAGTAGAGTAGAGTAGAGTAGAGTAGAGTAGAGTAGAGTAGAGTAGAGTAGAGTAGAGTAGAGTAGAGTAGAGTAGAGTAGAGTAGAGTAGAGTAGAGTAGAGTAGAGTAGAGTAGAGTAGAGTAGAGTAGAGTAGAGTAGAGTAGAGTAGAGTAGCGTAGAGTAGAGCAGAGTAGAATAGAATAGAATAGAATTGAAAAGAAAATTCATGGAAATTTCAATCGATCTATAGATTTATGCATAAACCAAACAAACTGTGTCATACAATCGATTGAACCCGTCTGTTTTACGCCAACAACAGTCCAACTGGGTACTAATTCCAACTGGCGGTTCTGACGGACAAATTACGTTGTGGCAGTAAAATACACTTTCCGCAGCCATATTTCTGGCGAATCAATTTTAAACCCGTAACGCTCCCATCCATCGATCCGACTCTCGTCAATCAATCAAGTCTCGAATTCGGCAAAGTTAGCTTTGCAGCTACAACACGAAACAAATTGCAAAAATTTGCACTCGGAAGCGAAACTCGTTGACCGTGTAAAAGCGCAAAGCCGTATGAAAATTTTACATCACCGCAAACACGTAACTGGAACCGGTACTCGGTCGGATGTTTTCTTTTTTTTTTTTTTTTGAGGGCATTTCAGCAAGTGCAGCTTAACCTAGTGCCAGTCTATTGACTCAACTGGGTCGTGTTTCAACTGCAGTCTATCCAGCTTAGTTGAAGCAATTATAAAGTACAGTAGAGTCGGTGGTTTTTAAAGCCCATCTTTCTACGGAAACACCAGACCTGAAAATAGCCCGAAAATCTCTGCATCAACCTTACCGGGCCCAGCACAGGATCGAATTTACATTCCAATTACAATGCACCAACTTGGTAAAGCTTGCATTCGGTAGGCACTGGGCATATAAAGTCTATCGTAGAATGGCACTGAGTAGAATGGTGAATATTTTCCGGAACAAACTATGGTAAAACGCAGTAAAAATATTTGAACTGGAACCGGGAAAAAGTGAGCATTTTTTCGCCGGACGAGTGAACTTTCGTTGTTATAGATCCGGCTGTTTGACTTTCCACGGATTGCATCAAATATTAATTTGATTTCTATCGGGTTGCTGAAATACCGAAAGTTGCGCCCTAACCTTGTTCTGAATTGTGGCAACTGGAAAGCTCCTCACGTCACTCCTCAGGTCACAGAAGTGGAGAAGTTATTTAATATTCTTTGACTGTTTAAATTCTTTACTACCTTTTTACTAGCATGTTAGCCTTGTATTTTTTAAAATCATGCTGCCCTGAAACCATCAGTTTGACTGGAGATTTATTAAATCAATTATTTGTCATGATTTCTCTGCTTAAGCAACATCATCGAGCTTGCGGAAATGTTGTGATATTTCAACTCACTGGTTGTCGTCTTCGTCATCACTTCCCACAGTCAGGCAGGTTTTGAATGCCTAATTGAATTGTGTATTAAATTAACCTAATTAGCATCATACAACAACGGTAATTCGTAGTATCCAGCCAGATCCGTCTGGACTTCCACCGGACCACCGTCCGACCGACTGACCGACCGGTGTCAGTGTCAGCGTGGTACACGCACAGAATATGGTACATACCGCTGATAATTCAATTGTTGTGACACATTCGGACTGCTTTTTGCATCTCATCAAGTTCCGTATATGCTGGTGCGGAACCAATAGGGCTACAAGATGCTGCAGCTGGTGCTACACGCTGTTTCTGTGGTCCGGTGAGCCGGGTATTCATTACAATTAACAGTCCCAACCTGGGTTAGTCTTTGGAGAATACAGGACAAATTACAACCGTAGAACATGCGGCGAATCAACAATGACCAACTTGAAACGATCCCCACGGTTTCGAGCAGCCATCGAACGAGGACCTAAGCTGCAAGTTTAAGTTTGGTTTATAAATTTTCTGGATTAAATTATTTTCTTTTCCTAAAAAGACATAAACTACTAAGATTTTTTTCTGAAATCACTTTTTTTTCATTTTAGGTATCGGTTCCATAGACTTTACGATTATTTGGAAATTAGTGTTGTAATGATCCAACCACGGGAAGTGCAGGTCATGTAGATATATGGACAAAATTGCATTTTTGAACCATATGTTTTTTCTTTTTTTCTGTTTTCTCAAGCTGTGTTTAGCTTGCGGAGTTCCAAAGGTCATGAAAGTCATTTCCAAACTTCTACCAAAAAAAAAACAAAAAAAAAAAAACAAAACGTTCCAATACGTTGATAAGTACGGAAAAAGGCTTCGTTTGCTCAGAAATGAAGGGCATTCCAGTTAGGGCACTTGGCATGGATCGAAATAAATACCAGTGGAATGGTGTTGTTCAGTATTTGGATCTGGTGAGTATAGCGGGTAGGGTAAAACTTATCAATCATTATTTTCTATGTATTTGTTTTACCGGTATACACTGAAGTTTATACCAGTTTATTTTTGCGATTTTTGAATTAACGCGGTTTTTATGCCGAGTTTTGAATTAACACGGCTTATTTTTGTGACAATTTTTTAATTAACGCGGTTTTTACATCATTTACGTCGAATTAAACACGATTTTTACGACGATTTTCAACATGATCATGATCATCACGTTGGAAGATTGTTTTAATTTTTTTTTATTACGACAGTCTTTCCAATAGACAAACGAATGGTAGAACACAGTAATAAAACAGGTATTTTATAGTATCCTCCTAAGGCAAGGGCTGGAAAAGACGTGAAAAGGAAAAAGCAGAAAATTATATAAGAGGAAAGCCATTGAAGCAGCACACGCTATATCCGAAGGTACTTATTATATAACTTACATGCACCTCAGATTTCTCTTCACAGGATGTTAGTATTAATCAAAACAATTAATTTAGAGAAGGTCTTAAAATATTCTATCTTGGGTTTTTTGAAAAATTCAATTTTCAAGGTTATTTAGGGGTCATCCCCTCTCAAGAGATCATATCCGTTGTAATCGACCACCTCCGATTTCAACCAAATTTGGTATAATTGCCTGTTCTGACCCCACATTTAATTTCTCAGAGTTTTGTATGTTTTGAACAATCCCCCTTGCAGTGACATGCAGTGAAAAATGAGTATTTTCGTAAATCTGAGAAAAATGGAGAAGCGTCACTGCAAGGGGGATTGATCAATCCGTACAAAACTTTGGGAAAAAGAATGTGGGGTCGAAATGAGCAATTATACCAAATTTGGTTGAAATCGGAGGTGGTCGATTACAACGGATATGATCACTTGAGAGGGGATGACCCCTAAATAACCTTGAAAATTGAATTTTTCAAAAAACCCAAGATAGAATATTTTAAGACCTTTTCTAAATTAATTGTTTTGATTAATACTAACATCCTGTGAAGGGAAATCTGAGGTGCATGTAAGTTAAATAATATATACCTTCGGACATAGCGTGCAGCACTTACTATGTAGGGAACTGGGGGTAAAATGAACACCCTTAGCAATTTCGCCATTTTCTCCCCCAGGAACCAACCAAATGCTGAACGCACTATATGAATCGAAAGCTGGATTCATATTCCCCGTAGCAATATATAAAGATGTTTGGAAAAGGCTGATTTGTTATGATAAATTCCTTTTTTTCGAAAGCGTCACATTCGAGCCTGATGTTTTTCGTGTGGGTAAAATGAGCATGCAGTGAGTTCAAAATGAACATGTCATAGAAAACTAAAGTAAACATGCAGTTTGGATAAATTAAACATTGTTTTACATTATCCTTGTTCTACATAAGCCGTAGATATTCAACAGGGCTGTTGGAATTAAAATGGGACTCCACCAAGTTAACATAAAGTATCTTCGCCACGTTCATACAACGCTAGACCTTCAACTCGCATGATTTTCCAGCACTCGGTCATTTTTCGAGAGACTCGATCATTTTTATTGCTTGAATTGTAATTATTTCGTGGCTTCTGATAAATAGAAAATAAAACATCATTATACACACTGTTCATTTTGCCCCCATAGTGAGGTGTTCATTGTACCCCCAAAACACCAATTGTTTTCAAGTGTTTATTACAAACAAACAGTTGATAAAAATATTTGGAATTTTCAACAGATCCGCAGGATAGTGATAAGCAAACAACACTAAATGATACCAATAGTCGAAATTTAATTTGTTTCGCCAAAATAGCTTATTTTCTAATAGTGAAAATTATCATCGGCGTCAGATTTCAGCAAATATTTTTTACTTTTTCAATTTTTTTCACATTGGAAAGCTTATGCTCACCACATATTGTCTTGAACAGCTTGAAATACTTCTAAGAGAAGATACCTATTGATGTGGAACAGATTTTAATCGATTTACTGGGAATTTGGCTGCCTGTTCATTTTACCCACAGTTCCCCTACGTTCGTTCTGGTAGATCCAAGGGTCAAACCAAGCTATAATAGGAGCCAGTTATCATCGGATAGGAATCCAACTTTTTCCCTAGGCCCAGAAAATCGTAGGATTGGTGTATATTTAGCACATACGATATTTTGTTGGAGAAGAACTACGTTTAATAGGAAGGTACCTAAGGGTATAAAATCAAAAACTAACTAGAAGTCAGCAGACCTATGAAAACTAATAAACTTAGATAGATGTGCCTCCGAACCGACGACACTTTCGATGGCGGATCGTCAGTTTGTGAAAGTTTCGCCCCGGATCATATATAAAACATTTACACCATTTTAGTCGTAGCACGATGAGTCACTACGAATCCTCAGAGGTGAGAGGTGAGCAGAGCATGAGCATGAGCATGAGCATGAACGACCACACAAATCGTAGTTGTACCTCCGTGATTAATCCGAGCTTGTGAAGTTGCACAAAGAACCACGAAGATAGATTTTGGGATAAAATACCATCTTCAATGTGCAACAATTCAGTAGCTTCCTCTTTGAACAGATTTGTAACGGCGCCGGCCACGTCCTTGTGATCGTTAGGGAAGGGAAGGATTGTTAGTTCAACATTCGCTGTTATGCGGTATGAACAGATCTGGATTCACTGTGGTAGGTGATGCTATCAGACAGTACTATTATCAGCAATATGGAATATTTGTAGATTCCGCGCGGTATCTCACGGCATCCTGTATATCCTCAGAGGTGAGAGGTGTGATGTGAGAAAGTGAGAGGTGAGAAATATGAAGTGAGAAATACGAAGTGAGAAGTGACGAAAAACAAGTGGCGAAAGACAAGTGACAAGTGACAAGTGCCAAGTGACAAGTGACAAGTCAGAAGAAAGAAAAGTGAAAAAAGAAGAGAAAAGTGAAAAAAGAAGAGAAAAGTGAAAAAAGAAGAGAAAAGTGAAAAAAGAAGAGAAAAGTGAAAAAAGAAGAGAAAAGTGAAAAAAGAAGAGAAAAGTGAAAAAAGAAGAGAAAAGTGAAAAAAGAAGAGAAAAGTGAAAAAAGAAGAGAAAAGTGAAAAAAGAAGAGAAAAGTGAAAAAAGAAGAGAAAAGTGAAAAAAGAAGAGAAGAGTGAAAAAAGAAGAGAGAAGAGAGAAGAGAGAAGAGAGAAGAGAGAAGAGAGAAGAGAGAAGAGAGAGAGAAGAGAGAAGAGAGAAGAGAGAAGAGAGAAGAGAGAGAGAGAAGAGAGAAGAGAGAAGAGAGAAGAGAGAAGAGAGAAGAGAGAAGAGAGAAGAGAGAAGAGAGAAGAGAGAAGAGAGAAGAGAGAAGAGAGAAGAGAGAAGAGAGAAGAGAGAAGAGAGAAGAGAGAAGAGAGAAGAGAGAAGAGAGAAGAGAGAAGAGAGAAGAGAGAAGAGAGAAGAGAGAAGAGAGAGAAGAGAGAAGAGAGAAGAGAGAAGAGAGAAGAGAGAAGAGAGAAGTAACAAAAGAGAAATAACAAGTGACAAGCTAGAAGAGAAAAGTGCAAAACGAGTAGTGAGAAATTAGTAGTGGAAAGTGAGTAGTAAGCAGGGCTGGTTCGTTCACTTAGACTCAATTTTGATTCAATTGACAGTACCGTCTTAGCCGAGAAAAATTTGAAAAAGTTATTTATGGGACATTTGTAGAAGCAGTTATTGTCTACAATTTTGCTGAATTTAATTTTACTGTATCTTTTGTATTTACGGTGCTACAATGCTAGTACCTTATTAGTGAACGTTCATTTAGTTACTACCCAAGTAACAATTTGGGTTTTATTACACTCTTATGATGGCATTTAAAACCAAAATTAGTCTTGAAGACCACCATAAGAGTACAATAAAACTCGCATGGTTGCTTGGGTAATGACGTACTAGCATTGTAGCATCGTAGCACTACAACAGATACAGCCAAACTTTATTCAGCAAAATTGATGATGATAACTAGTTCTACAAATGTAGTCCATATACAACTTTGTCAAATTTTGCTCGGCTGAGACAGTACTGTCAAATGAATCAAAATTGCGTCAAAGTGAACGAACCAGACCTGGTAGTAAGAAATGTAAAGGGAGAAGTGAGAAGAGAGAAATGAGAAGAGAGAAGTAAGAAGCGGGAATTAAGAAGTGAGAACTGAGGAGTGAAAAGTTACAAGTGAGACGTGAGAAGTGAGAAGTGAAATTTGAGAATTGAGAAGCGAGAAGCCATAAGTGAGAAGAATGTATTGAGGAATGAGTAGTGAAAGTAAGAATCAAACAGTGAGAAGTGAGAAGTGAAATGTAAGAAGTGATATGTGAGAAATGAGAAGTGAAAAGTTCCAATTCGTAAGTGACAAGTGACAAGTGAACATTAAGAAGTAAGAGGTGAGTAGATCAATCACTTCCCATTCCCAGTGAGAATTTGTTGCACGACGTAGGACAGGCGTCGCTCGATAATAGCGAAACTTTTGCTTGCGTTGCAGAAAAGAAAAAATAATTTCAACTTTGAACATTAAATATCATAGTTAAATGATTTCAGACAAAACGTTAAATTAATCTACAACAATGTTGCAAGAATATTTTAACTTTGTTAATAAATTCGCGAGTTATAATATCGGAAACCATTTCGTTTCTGGCCTCCGCAAAATTAGTTAGTGTTAAATAAAAATAAAAGGAGGTAAGTAAATTGAGTTTTCATTCGCTGTGACACGCCAGGTAATTGATGAACGTTTAATACAAAATAGCAGTCAATTATGATAGTTACTCGATTAGCGTCATTATCGTTAACAATTTTCATTGAAAGTTTGACCAATTTTTAATAGATTTGGAAGACTAAAAACTCGATTGTAGACAGGTTGTGGTTTTTGCTTTTTTGTCTGAAATCAAACCAAATTTCAAGCCTTGAAGCGATTAGAGTATGATTTACAAGTATTTCTTAAACGAAAAGATTCTCACGGGAGTTAATCTCAAGATGCACTTTCTTCAAAAGAAAGTAATGAATCAAAATGACCTACTTTTCGATTGATGGTGTAGCTTGTTATGTATTTTATGTATCATTACATAGATAACTTGCATGTTGAAACAGTTGATCAGTTGGCCGATTTATATTTTTTTGAAATATATCTTTGATCTTCTATAAATGCTAAATGTTGTAATTTGAAATAAATTTACAATATTTGAACATAATTCTAACAAGGAAGATAGTTCATAACCACTTTCCCACACTTTGCCGCCAAAAACCGATTAACTTCAGCCTTTCGATTGAACTTTTTCCCAATTCTAAAACTTCCAAAGTTAATAGGTGATAATTTATCATAAACGTGTATAATTTATGACGCACACTTAATTCACGACGAAACGAGATGAGATTGCTTTTCACACTATGTATAAGCGGCGCAAAGTTACTAAATAAATTTTTCATTCTCAGCATCATCACTCATCTTTGCTTGCGACATTTTCCCGACGACGAAACTCGCCCGCGCTAGTGGTAGATCTTTTGAAGCCCTGAAATAGTTTATCCCACACCGGCACACCGGGCTTCCGTAACCTCTCGCAGGGCGTCTTCTATCACATTCCTTGTCCCGTCGTTTTTTTAACGACGCTGAAAGTAGAAATTACGAAAAATGATTAATAATTTAATCGACGTTTTTCTTAATTAAAAATTTCTCTCTCATTCGGTTATGGAAGTGTCTGCTTCCAGACCGTCAATGGAAGGAAAGGACTTTTTTTTTAATCTTGAGTACCCCGTAAGAGGAATGATTAGTTTTAAAAAGACATCCGTCGCTCCCCGCAGGGACTGTCGTGAACGACTTGACGTCAAGCGAAAATTCAGGATATAATAATTCTGATGGACTGTTTCACTGGCAAGTGAGAGGAAATACTTAATCAAGTTTCCGTCACACTGTTCGCTTTGATAGTGGTTTATTAAAGTGTTCAAGTAGGTATGAAATGGAATAATTATGTAATGAATTACAGTAGACAATCAGAAACCAAACAAGTTTATTGAAAAACGTCGAAAGAATTTACGTTGCTGATTGTTTTGATGTCGAATGCAACTAAATTCCTTTCGAATAATTCGAATAACGCAAAACTATTATTCGAGTTTCGCGGAAAATTCCTGTTACCATGCAGACCGTGAAAGCTATGTCCATTTTGATCTCCTAGAATAATTCCTGATTGCATTCCATCGGGGGACTGATGGTGAAAATATTTACCCAGCTATCTCTCGTCAATAAACACAATTATTAATTTTCAATTAATACCCCATTGTGCTACGAACAAAGGCACTCAGGAGATGGATTGCTCCATCAGGATAACGTGAACGAATGTAACCGAGCCGGCAGTGACAATCGGTCACAGAATGATGCAACAATGCAGAGAAGGTGCCACTGAATCGATCCTTCAATGACGTGTTGTGGATGTTGTAATTCAATAATGCATTGCAGCCGAGCCGTGCGGAAGAAACTGGAATGTATTTAATAATTCATCGGTTGCATTGCTCATAAATAAGCACCTTCCACACCGGAAAGAGGTATCTCTATCAAGCACAACCGTAGGCTGTACGACGAACGAAGACATACATACATATTCTTACACGTGGAGGTGTTGGAAAGACGAAGCAATAAGTCACCCATTGGACAGTTAATCCGGTCGTTTCGAGGTAGGGGTCTAATGAGTGCCTATGCTATCGGTCTGGCAAAGATGTATATTTTGGTGGTAAATTTTGTACTGTAAACTGTTGTAAATTTTGTGGTGGTACTTCCTCGCTTTCAAAAAAGAATGAGATTCGCCATCCATTTTTAGCACTCTCAGCATCATACAGGAACAAGACCTACGCTCAGGCTAGTTTAGAATTTCGAGCAAGAGTGGGTACTCAACTAGCTGTTCCAATAAAGTTGTAAAGACATTCTCACTGTCCATTCAGCAGATGAAGATGAAATTGTTCAGACAATGCAGGGAGTGCTTATTAGAGTGTCCCAAAATAGCACTATGTTAGAAAACCCGGCGGCTCACCCCTCAAATGATAGTTTAGGCTGTCACAACAAAACTTTTATATGGCGTCCACATTGGTTGACACGATTTAGGGGTCACACATTTTAGTTTTATGAAAAAATGGCATTTTTTGGAGTTAAAATTTAAAAAAATATTTATAGAAATGTTAAATTAGGGGAAACAAGTTACTTAACTATTTTTTTCACAATCATTGAGATCTGATACATTCATAAAAAAGTTGTGGTGGCATGTCTGTGGTTATACTTGATTACAAAAATTTATTGAATTCGGCAATATTTTGAAATTTTCGCAATTTCATTTAAATAAGCGTCAAACCAGAAAGGGTCAGTCCCGGCGTAGTGGTTAGCATTCACGCCTCTCAGGCCGAGGACCTGGGAATCTAACATAAAAAACGTCAAAACAGGGTATCAAAGCAACGTAGCTATACTGCATAAATGGGAAATTAATTTTATAACGAACAACTTTGCCGAAGAAAGTATGGACGTATGTTTAAATATCGCAGAGAGATTTACGATGTTATGAAGACAGAACAAAACACATTTCTGTAATTTTCAAATTTTAGCAGTTTTATGTGAAAGAGGTAAATGACAAAACAGAACTATTTATTCTAAACGTCACCTACGATTTTGGTAAGAGTGAATATACACCTTACACGGAATTTGGCATCATTTATACTCAAGAATGACTTTTGAAAAGGGCGTATATAGTTTATGATGATTGAAAAATCATATCATGTAAATGTAAAATCATGTAAAATTAACATCATCAACTCAAGCTTAACCGTTATTTGTTCGGCTGGGTACCCGGGTACCTTTTCAGACTTTATTGCCTAGAAAAACAAGCTTTACCTCAACTCAGCCAGCTAAAACTCATAGAATGCTCCTAGCTAGTGGGAATGAACCATTTGCCATCATTAGACTGCCTGTAACAGCAGGGGGTCCGAATGGGGAGGCTTCAAATTTTTTTACCCCATAAGTGTTCGGATGGATACCCACCGAAATGAAATGCTTCTAACTTTATCAATTCTTGACTGATTTTGGATCTTGAACCCTCAAAAGATTGGAAAATTTGTCTATTTTCAGACATACAAGACCTGAAAATACGTCTAGTTGCCGTAAATCCCGATCTCCGGGACCAGGTTCCAGACCCTAGACAAATTTGTACAATTGTCAATAAAACCACACAATATTGGTTTCAAAATTCATGAAATCGCTTCAGGAGTTGATGTTTATCCATTTTGAGTCCATTTAACAAGTAGTTTTCTAAATGGCTACTCCGGAGCAGGTTCCTGCGGAGCCCTATGAGGCCGCTGACATATTTGGATAGAAACCCTAGCAATATGTATATCAAAATTCATAAAATTCCTCCAGGAGTTGAGTTTTATCAATTTTGAGTCCATTTATTTATTTATTTATTTATTTATTTATTAGGGCATTCCAAATATTGTATAAAGTTTTTGTTCTTCTGGAGATCGGTCACTGAAGGGGGGGGGAAGGGCGAAAAAAAAAACAAAGTGAATTTTTTAATCGAGCAAAAAAACATGGATTTTAAGCATTTTTATTTAAAGTTTAAACGTGAAAACCGAATCTATTCTTGCTTATAATATATACGTTATTAATTTCTATGCAAAAATCTACGAAAAAAGACAAAAACGAAAGAAAATTTTTTTGAACGATTTTCGGAAATTCCATTGTTTAAATTTCCATTTCTGTTACGTGCTAGAAGCGTTAACTCAACTCGTACACTCATTTTTCGAGTTTTTCAGACTGTAGAGCCCACAGACAATTGATTTTATAAAAAAATTAGACTCATATCCTACATATTATTTTTTTGCCCCCCGATTTTTCAAGCCAATTTTCAAGGGGGGGTGACAAAAACTTTGAAAATGATTTGCAATGACCTTATTAAAAAATCCATCTGACTTGTCTTAATGAATAAAATAATTCTGGCTTCTTTTGGAAACATTAACTAGTCGCTCTCAAAAAACATGAACTGGAACATTGAAGTCAAATAACTCAAACACTTCATTTAAACGTTGGCACATAATTCTGATAGGTTCATGAGCTCCAAATTGGCGGTTCCGCGGCTCTAGGTATAAAAAATGCCTTTGATGTAACTGCCTGACAGGAGCACATATGTTAAACTGCTCCAGTAGCGAAGGACAGTCCACGTGATTGGATAGAAACTTGGCAGCGAAAACAGCTTGGGCAATTCGTCGTCTCAACTCCAAAGGCTGAATATCAAGAAGACGGCAGCGATCTTCGTATGATGGCAGGATCAGCGGGTCACCCCAAGGCAAATGGCGAAGCGCGTAGCGGACTAATTTCTTCTGTACCGTTTCTATTCTGTTGCACCAGTTGGCGTGAAATGGGCACCAAACAACGGAATTAGTTTCTAGGATCGATCTCACAAGAGAGCAATAGAGCGACTAAAGGCAGAGAGGTTCACGAAACTCATCGGCAACTTTGAAAATAAATCCTAGCTGGCGGATAGCTCTTGAGATGATACTTTCATAGTGGTTCCTGAATGTTAGCTCGTTGTCTAGCAGCACTCCCAGATCTTAGATACATTGCACACAGAGGAGGCAGTGGCCCGAAATAGTGTAGTTATGTTCGATTGGCGCACGTTTTCGATGAAACGAAATTATGTTGCACTTGTCTATACTTAATGTTAGACCGTTTGTTGCACACCAGTTCACAAAAGTATTCAGGTATTCCTGTAGTTCCACGCAGTCGCTTTAGCACGTGATAACTTTAACGAGTCATGCGGAAGCAAAAGCGCGACATCGTTTATGAAAATCGAGAAAAGAAGCGGGCCCAGGTTGCTGCCTTGTGGAACTCCAGATCGATTGGAGAAGTAGTTGGAAACAGTAGATCCTACTTTGACACATGAATTTCGTTTCGTTAAGTAAGATCTAAACCAGCAGATGGCGTCCGTAGATACACCCAGTCGCTCCATTTTCCCTAGCAGTATTCCCTGGTCTACACGGTCGAAAGCAGCTTTCAGGTTTAGATAGATAGCATCGGTTTGCAGGCTAGAGTCCAAGCTTTGCATATAGCGGGAAACAAACTGCATCAAATTTGTGGTTACCGATCATTTTGGAAAAAATTCATGCTGCTCAGCATCATTGTAGAATTTACAGCAAGAAAACAAAGCGTCAATAACAATTATCTCAAAAAGTTTTGAGCAAGCACTCAAGGACGTGATCCCGTGATAATTAGTTATGTCGCGCTTATCGCCTTTTTTATATATTGGAAAAAGGTAAGAAAATTTCCATCGGTCAGGGAATTTGCGTTGCTGTATCGACATATTCAAAAGCTTGGCGATAGGAGAACTTAGTGCAGAACCGCATCGTTTCAATACCGCAGAAGGGATGCCATCCGGTCCAACTGCGTACGAGGCCTTCAGTTTACCCAATGCAGCAATAAAGGTATCAGTATTAATATAGGACAGCTCGAATGGGAAAGCGCCACGTGGTGCTACGTTGCTGGCTTCCTCAATTTGTTCGCGAGAAGCGATGGAGTCGTTGAATGTTAATTTAAAATGTTCGGCGAAAAGGTCGCACTTCTCGCGTTCACTGTTGGCGACGCAATTCCATGAAAACATGGACGACGGAAATCCATATTCCTTGCGCTTTGTGTTCATAAATGACCAGAATTGTTTCGGTTGAAGGCGAAGATTACCTTCGATGCGCTTCACATGTCGGTTGTACAAATAACGATTGTAGCTACTGTATTGATGGCTTGCAATATTAAACTGAATCTTGTAGTACGGGGAGCGATGGCAACAGTACTTCCGTAGTGCGGCTGAACGCAAGCGCTTAAGCGTGCGTAGGCGTGTATTTGACCACGCTGGCTTCCGTGGCGGTGCACGAACAGGAACTATCCGATTGATGACGTCTTTAATAATACTGCTGAAATGGCACACGGCATCGTCAATACTGGGGGAGGCTTCGAAAAATGTATTCCAATCAACATCAGAAAACGCAGCGCTGAGTGCTAGATAGTCAGCCCGACGAAAATTCAATCGTAGATTTTGAGACGGCTGGTCGTACAGCACTGGTAGAGGAAGATTTAACGACACAGCTATAGCAGGATGAATAGCTTCCAGGTCTACCCTCATGCGAAACAGATGCGGTACAGTTGGGCACAGCTTGCGACCAAGATACCAACCACTGTAATTTGATGACTTGTCCCGACAATGGCCACTTCGGAGCAGATTCCCGTTGGGCCCTGTATGACTACAAGCATGTTTGGATAGAAACCCTAGCAATATGTATGCCAAAATTCATGAAAGCCGCCCAGGAATTGATTATTATTTATTTTGAGTACATTTGATGGATTGTTCCAGAAATGACCACTCCGGAGTAGATTCCCGTGGGGCCATATGAGGACACTAACATGTTTGGATAGAAACTCCAGCAAAATGTATGTCAAAATTCATGAAATCACTCCAGGAGTTGATTTTTATCCATTTTGAATCCAACTGACGAGTTGTCCTCGGAGTGGTCATTCCGAGGACAACTCAACCAATGGACTTGAAATGGATAAAAATCAACCACTGAAGTGATTTCATGAATTTTGACACGTAGAATGCCGAAGTTTCTTTTTATATCAAAGAAGTTAGTGGCCATATCGGGCCCCACGGGAACTTACTCCGGAATGGCCATTCCTGGGACAACCCATCAAATGTACTCAACATAGATAATAATCAATTCCTGGACGGATTTCATGAATTTTTACATACATATTGCTAGGGTTTCTATCCTAACATGTTTGTGATCATAATAGACCCCATGGGAATCTGCGCCGAGGTGGCCATTCCGGGGATAAGTCAATAAATGAACTCAAAATGGATAAAAATCAACTCCTGGAGTGATTTCATGAACTTTGACATACATGGATATTGCTAGGGTTTCTATCCAAATATGTTAGCGGCTTCACAGGGCCCTACAGGAACCTGCTCCGGAGTGGCCATTTCGCGGACAACCCATTAAATGTACTCAAAACGGATAAAAATCTATTCCTGGACGGATTTTATGAGTTTTGGCATACATGTCGCTAGGATTTCTATCCAAACATATTAGTGGCCTCATAGGTCCCTACGGGGATCTGCTCCGGAGTGGCCATTCCGGAGACAACTCATCAAATCGACTTAAAATGGATAAAAATCAACTGCAGGAGTGATTTAATGAATTTTGATACCAATATTGTGTGGTTTTATTGACAATTGTACAAATTTATCTAGTGTTTGGAACATGGTCCTGGAGATCCGGAATTACGGGAACCATATAAAGACGTAAGGCCGTTGCGGTCCTACATGCTAAAGATAGACAAATTTTCGAATCTTTTGAGGGTTCAAGATCCAAAATAGGTCAATAAATGAAAAAGTTAGAGGCATTTCATTTCGCTCGGAACCCGGGTACCCATCCGAACACTTATAGGTGTTAAATTTCCCGTACACATAACGGTTAAACATAATTTCGGAGCGAACCTAGTGTCCGAGATACGATTTTTCAGACATGGTACCTAAAAAATACGCCCTTTTTAGAAGTGATTCTTGAGCCTAAATACCAAATCGTGTATTTCTTGGCAAACCTTTGAAGTTTCTGCTTTCTTATTTCCTTCGGTACATCAAACTTGTGTTGGGCGGAACATCAAACTTGTGCTGGAAGCTGCCGACTCACAGTTGAGTGCACGATTGCATAAAATCAATTCGCGACGTTACTTTTCGGATGACGCCATATTTTCCAATTTTCGAAAAACTGACAGCGATAAATACACAGGTGTATATAATACATTCTAAACTACTTCTGCTCAAATTTTCAAGAGAAAATACCTATTGTATAATTTTCTACAGCGTTTTTCCCGTGATGCAATTTGATGTGGGACACCATTTAAAACAACCAGATTTAGATGTTAAGGAGCTGAACATAAGGTTCATTTATAATAACAAAACCTTTGTCATAACAAAGGTTAAACAAAATTAGCTTTAAAAGCGTTTGATCCACTTGAAATTGATTTAATAAATAAAGAGAATAAATAATAAATTTCTATTCATGTAGCGGGGTTTGTCAGAGTGGTTAGTGATTCTAGTCTGTCGGTCAAGGAACTGGTGGATATTGGAATTAGTCATTTGAAAGGATTCCACTATTCAACCAGTGAAGACAACGAACTGCGAGCAATTAGAGTAATTCTTGCACAAGAAGGGAAGCAAAGGCATTTCTTGCGGGATTTTACCGTGAGCATTTGTTGTTGGGAGTTCGCAGCTTTTTTTACTCACCCATAGTTATACTTTGAATAGTGCCGTTTGTTATCAAACACTAATAAATTTTTTCGCGCATATTCACCATTATAAAAAATTGTTGTCGAGAGAGCAATATTAAGGCGAAATTAGTCGTCATCGATTATGCCGATTTCAAAAGCAGTTTTTTTGGTTGAAACAAAAATTCTGTTCATGAAAATATATTCGCTGTGTTCAGATTGGCAAGAAGAATGCAGTGCAAACATTTTTATTAACAGAACCCCGCTTTTGGGCCCAAAAAGTGCTTCCGAAATTGGGCTCTGTGACGAAAAGTTAATGACTGCTAATTTCCCGTTATTGTTATTAGTGTCACCTGGCGGGCCACCAGGAGTGCTACCTGGCGATAAGATTTGGTATTTGAATCAGCGTGACAAGCGCATTTTGGTAGATTTTCCGAAAAACAAGCACGAACTGTCACCTGGTAAATCAACTGAGGCATTGTAACTTAGGGAGTCAAAATTTGACGACACTGTTAGGAGAGCCAGGAAGATTTTCTAACCATATCGAAGAGAAAAAGAGAAGATACAGCTGACAAAAGCAAAAGGTTTTCAAAATTTTCTTTAGTTACTTATTTACAATCAGAGCTTCCGGTTATCAAAATTGCATGTTGGCTAGTTTTTAAATGTCTTCAGTAGGTATGAGCTATAAATGATCTTATTTGGGAAACAAACAAACCAAATATATTATAAATCTGATAGTATTGAAAAGTCAGTATTTGTGATTGAACCCACAATAGCGCAGGTATGTGCAGTGGTCAGGATGCTGGAATTCAAACAGCAAATAGCTCACACTTTTAGCTTTTTGACATGCACAGGATAAATTTCCATAGAAACACTTGCAGTTATTGAATTTTTCAATTTCTGCCGGAAATGAGTTTAAATTATTACAGGATGCACATTGCAATATTAATTGCAAACTGGCTATCAAATCTTCATTATTCAACACGGTTTCGAGTGGAATTAGCATTTTCGGGTTGGTGCGCAAATGTTCACGTACCTACGGTATTAAAATGGGATTCATGCAGGATTTATGAGTATTTGCAACAGCCTTTTGCTGTTTTGACGATGAATAATCTACGTACGGCGGTTGGCTTGTTGAAATGTGGCAGTTAGTTTACGCTTTCATTTATTTAGGCACGTTAAACATTTTGCACAGCATGTCGTGCCTAGTCAGAGGTTTTGTTATTCAATCTCGCACATTTTTGCTAGTTATTTTGATCCATTGTTATGCATATTTTATAATTTTAAATGGATTTATTTTCGCTACGTTGTGAGTGGAATAACAGCAGCAATTGTTGAGAGTAAAAAAAAATGAAACCATTCTGGAATATTTTTAGCTGACAGTGCAATGGAAGTTGCACAGATGCAATTCACTGCATATGTCAGTTGATCTATTGAAATAAAACAGTACCGCTGCCTCTTCGCTAAGTCTACGTAAATGCGTTTTTTTTTTTCAACTACATTCATTACACCGGAGAATGTGAATAACAGTGACATTTTCCACTGAACGGAAGAATCCAATTTGCTTATGCATTGAGCCGGGTACATTAGCGGATTATGAAGTGTAGCATAGAACATAGCTAGGTATTCTAGATACTTGTTTGCAAGCATCATCCAGTATCACCACTCATATGCCGCTGACGGCAACAGAATCGATCAAGAGTTGTCCTTTAGCCGTTATAACGAAGCTGGCATGCACTTCAATTTTTCAATTTTCGCATACTTTATCAGCCATGCCAGCACTGCGTTATTATCCTTTCAATGACTTAAATAAACGAGAATATTGCACAGAATGACAGAAATGACTCCACTTTGATTCACAGCTTTTATCTTCTAAATTTGCTCAGATAATACTAGTATTTGAAAGAAGTTTTTCAATAATAAAATAGTCATAAAATAAAAGAACTCCGGAAAGAAGCTTCAGAACAAAAAATGCACCTCTCCGACTCTTTGTCATATAAACTGGGTAGCGTGGGTAGTCGATCCTTCTGATGCTTGGCGGCACGTGTGAATTTGTGTTTGGCTATCATTCTAGCCGTTTCCAATATCTTTGGAAGCGTTCCTCCTGCTTTCGCCCACTCTCGGATATCAGATGTTGTTTGTCCAGCAAAGCTATATTTAAGCTTCCTGCTCCGGTACGTCGTACACTGGCCATGTAAACTATAGCATCTTGGTGGCCATCGAAAAACCATCGGGTTGTAGTCAGAATGTTCTATTTACTGTCCGAGACCATGTCCTTCCTCTTCCATGTCGGTTGTATAAATATGTAAATAGCCTCTCTTTGTCATGCCGTAGAATGGTCTGCCTTTGAGCACCAATAAAATTCAAATGTGAAGGAAGTTTTAGACGTGGTCTAAGGCTTGGGAAAATTAATCTCAATAGGAATATTAATTAAGTTCATCACGAGTTTTAGTTGAGCTAGTCTAATAATTTTGCGCCTGAACCGAGGAAGTTCACAACTGTGGTGTTTATTTGACTATTGCCCATCGTTTTTACCTTTTGTTTGACAACCTGATTCGGGCAGATTATTTAGCTGAGCTGAGTGCTACGAGATTTCATCCGAAACACATATATTTCCTAGGCCGACTGGTCAACTTTTGGAGTGAAATCGAAGCGCCCCAGACCAGTGACCAAGCTGTGGGTATTGCAACTGGAGACGGGATAATGTTTACTTCCTTCCGCATGGGTATGCGAAGAACCACATTTTGAGCATGTAAAATCCAATCCAATGTTTGACTATCATTCAATGTTTGATCTATTTTTAGTAGATTACATGGTTTAGAAGTCATTTACAATGAAATCGAAAGCTAAGAGATTAAAGCTGCAGCTGAATTTACTGCTAGATAACACAATACCAAACTGTGAATTTGGATATTCTTTACGGGTAAGGTTACGTTTCCATTGTGCCAACAAAAAATATAAAACTCTGTTTTTACCGCACCAGCAGATAAGCTCTGAACTACATGTACTTATACATCGCTTCATTCGGTCGTTTAATTTAATTACAAACATGCTTTCAACAAATCTACAACTCAATTTCCACACGCGGGCAATGAACAATGCCGAAAAACAACTTTCTGCTCAAGTGGAAAACTCATTTAGCATCTATCAAATGAAAGCTTTTAGGAGAAGCATATTTTCCGCATGCAGTTTTTTGCCTGAAGCCATTCAACCGAGAAAAAAAAACAAGTTACTTGTGTGGTTATAACAAAAGCTGATTGAAGTATATTTAATATTTTCTTAGTCGAAAGCGATTATCGTGATGTTTTTAGGGAGAAAAACAAGTGTGTTGTTGTTATTAAGTTGTTGCTGATCAGCGTACGTGGTTGTTTTTGCACTCAAATAAGGCAAAAATCATCGTCATGTGTTGTCTTAAAATATTATTAAATTTTCTGCTTCAAAATCGTCGAACTTAGCTGCATTTTGAACACTGTTTTGTTTAGCGCAAAAATTACAAACAAATGAAACAAAAATAAAAAAATGACACTGAAATAGTGCAAAAAGATGTATAGGGTAACGAAACCTGAGATCGCCACTTTTTTAGACAGCAAACAAGAAAACCGAGATTCATTGCCATCGATAGTTCCTTATCGTTGAGAATTGCGTAGCCTACTTAAACTTAACTTAAGCCCAAATACATGAAACAGTTGTTGTAAATGTAAAATTTGTGATACATGCTGGGGCTCCAGTGTCGACCCCCAAGATCCAGTTTTCGCCATTTCTGTGCTCCAGTTTTCGCCACTCCCAGAAGCATCGTTTGTATCTTGTTCTAAATTTCCTCATAACTCGAGAACTAACGAGGCAAATGGAACCAAATTTTCCGTAAAATGGTACATCATGCGTAAGGTTTTTCGCGAAATGGTGTTCGGCGAAATGATATACAATCACGGCAAATATTTAAATGTTGTCCGGTTTATTTTATCGGGCTAAGCAATGGGAGGAGTTGTTTTCAACTCTACTGTGAGAAAAAATTACGTTACTGCCAAAATGATTCATCTAAGCAGGCTTGATTTGCTCTTTTTACTTTAGTTTTGCTCTTTTTACTATAGCGTCCTAGTCAAACAAAATTCGGAGCAGTGATGCATGGGCCAATTGTAGAGTTGATTATTATCTACAATATTGTTCAACAAAGTATAGTTTTAATTTTTATATTTATGGCGCTATGAGGCTGATACCCCGATGGTAACCCGCTGGTATTGAACTTGAAATTGGACTTGGACTGGACCTGGGCTTGGAGTTTTCTGGGAATTGGACTTGGAGTTGGGCTTGGACTAAGGCTTGGGCTTTGATTTACGCTTGAACCTGAATTTGGATTTGGATTTACACTTGGGATTTTTGGGCTTTGGTTTGAACTTGGGCTAGGGTTAAAGCTCGAAAATGGACTTAAACTTGAATATGAATTTAATTTTGAAGTTAGACTTAAACGTGAACCTCTAAACTTGGCAATCGCATAGCCAATGATCGATCTCCATCCTTCCAAGCAACGACATCTAAGCCGGTTTACCATTGGAGGGGTCTAATTTAGATCGAGGAGGAACAGCTAACGACGAGACGAGAGGATATCGTATACCTTCTTCTGCGTATGCCAAATCTAGAATGCTCTATTCTTACCGGAACGTCATGTTCATATGATAATTCTTTTTGTATGTCAATGTCAACACTTTGTGCATTTGCATTAATTTGACTTTAACAGTGCCGATTACAAATTTGGCGTAAAGACGCTTATATCCAATGCTTCTCTTGTTGGTAAAACGGTTGAACCTATTCGGGATGTGCTTGGAAAAAATAGATATTGAGATTGTGAAAACCATAAATTAATTTCGATTTAAAACTAATTTACAGATCTAGTTGCAATAATTAACACCGAGAGTGTTTGGTGATTGGTTCTCCAATAAAAATTAGGCTGGAATTAGGCATATGGACGTTAGAAATCTAGATTTTAGTAATGCGAGCATTACGCATAATGGACGATGAGCATAATGAATGATAAGCATAATGGATGGTAGGCATAGTTTGCGTTGGGCATAATTAACACATTTTCGTGTGCCATAAAAATATTGGCTTAAACATAAGCGACCATTTGACCATTTGTATCATGTACCGCCCATGTAACTTCTAGGTATGATGCTGATCTAAAAACGTATGCATTAAAAAAATGAACTTCTTTCGGATGGTGATAAAAAAAAACTAAGACAGCTAATTGCGTTTGATAAATTTCCCATCGAAGGTAATTATATTAGCTTACTTTCAAAAAAATTCGGCGGCCTTCCGGCAGTTAACCCGAACATCGCCATCGCGGACGAAAACATGCGTGTGGGCAAGTTTTTCAGTTCTTTCCTCGTTTTATTTATCAATTCCTCCTCAGTTTTCGCTACAAAATTGTAGGAGTAGATCTTACGCTTTTGGTTTGCTCAGAAATGATGGGATGCAGCTGGGGGACGTTGGGCGGGTTCGTCGACTTCAGCCGCTCCATATGCTCTAACAATCGCTTCGAGTAGTGGGCAGGGGTGCCTCATATAATTCTGTGTTTTTTGTTGAAAAAATCTGACAATCTGTACGGCGAGGAAAAATATCTGTGCAAAAATCTATCCAATGCAAAACAATGAGAGTGAAAGAAATAGAGTCATTTTGCTGACTATGGCCGTCTCTTTCACTCTCATGTAAAAGCTCAAAAATCTGTTTAATCTGTGTAATTTGGCGAAAAACTGTATTCTATGCATACAGACAGGGGCGGACTGGGAGCCAAAGGGCCCACCGGACCTTTCATATTAGGGGCCCCAGTTTGCAATATTCTCATGATAGTAAATTAACACAAAAAAGACATTTACCGTCGATTCGGGCGAAATTGATCAGTCGGGTGAAATTGATCACCTTGGACCAACGAGTAAAAAACTCTTTATTCTACGTTTATACTGATTCATAAAGCTGAATATGCACCCATCCATATAAAGATTGAGTTACAGGTCAAAGTCGTTTGGCTTTCAGCAAGATTGATCTTGTAAATGGCTTGATTTTTTAAAATTTACTATTTTGATCGAATCGCAATTTTCAACATGCCCGATAAAACTCCTTGCTGTTAACACAAATTTCGTTACAGAAGGAAACTTTAATAGAACTAATTCGATTATCTAATTATCTGGCTGTGCTTTGATAATTTCCATGAATAAAATAATGCGACAGAAATTGTTTAATTTGACCTTTTACGAAATAAAACGATTGATAACATCATGAACTGAGGCAACATAGATTTCTAGATCGCTATGGGTGCGAAATGGAGCTGCCACCTGCGAAAGTTTATTCTTTCTGTGAAGCAGAATGGAGATTTATAAAAGGGTGCAAAAGACAGACAATACTTCGCACAAATTTTACAAACGCTCCATATGGCAGTTGCATGAGAGTGCAAGAGATCGATTTGTGCTTACATAGCGAAATGCAACTACACATTCAAAGAGACAGTCAAGCTCCCGTATATGAGGAGAATTAAATTATTTGTTTCACTAGATTGGTGAAGATTGTATACGAATATCGTACATTTACACATATATACAGCAATGTTTAAACAAAAATAAACGATTACGATGCTAAAATTGGCTTGATATCTTTTCTATCGTTTTTATTTATTTAGCAGATGCATCAACCATGCTATTGTAGAGCTGACTGTTTGATTTTTGTGCTAGTTGCTTTACGCGACATTGTTGCCTACATGCAGGCAATATCTCGATTACGCCAGATTTTATACTGCACGTTATCTTATTGCTGTCAGAGCGTATGGTTTAATAGCAATATCGTCTTGATTTCTACGTGATCAATTTCACCCGTTATTTGTAAATTTTCAATTTCACGATTACATTAAGTTTTATCTAAAATAAAACTATTTATATAAGATATAGATGACACTGTCGTGTAGCCAGCACTACAGTACTTATTTTAAAATTGAATCATCTTCCTTAATATGTTTCTATTCAAAGATATTTAAAAAATACTCGAAAAAGTGATCAATTTCACCCGAATTCACGGTACTCTAAAGACATCAGCGTTACAAGGACAGTAAATCGAATGAATATGGGCTCTATTTTGTAAGTCATGTCGTGCAACTCGACTCGACTCAGGCATTGTCGAGTGTCGAGTATCGGGAGAACGGGCAGCATAGCGGCTCGATGCTCGAAACAAAACAAACTCAGTCGTTATTAGAACCGAGTTACCAGCTTTTAGCATGTGCGTCATATTAGCGGTTCACGGTACTTTAGTTTTGACGCATTTTTCTTCAACCCAATCTTCGCTGCTTTGAGTTTTAGTTTGTTCAGCCACCACCCCAGATTCTGTTCCATCGACAATATCCATTTTATTGGGAAAACAGACGAACTAACTAAATTTGCTGAAGATCGTGCCTGTGTGTTGCTCCTTTGATAACATCCTGTAACGGCATGTTGAACAGCTCACATAAGGAACCATTACGTTGATAAAGTCCCCTGCGAGGTTAGAATGGCCATCGCCCATGATTTTACGGTCGAAGGTATCATACGCAACTTTGAAATCAATGAAATAATTGTCCGTAGAATTTTCTATTCATGGACTTTTTGGAGGATCTGCCGCAGCGTGAACATTTGATTTGAATTGCGTGATAAATGATATGATGTCAATAGTTCAATATATATGAGTAGCTTACTGCGTCTACACGTCAGAACAGAACAGTTCATAGTGCAGACGATTCCCATACCGAGTTATAGCTATCCCTGGGATTCAACTCTTGGATTCTCCTATAAGAATCATGCTTCTATAAGCAAGGTATTCTGTGCGAATCCTAGAATTTCTTCACACGATTTCAATGTGAGGAATGCCCGAGACTCTGCGCGAATCTTTTTGGTTCATCCTGGTAGAGCTGCGGAAAAAAGAACTCACCGTCTAAAAACGCCAGTACGAAGAGCACGTGCTCGGCAGTCCAGAGGACAGGTTCGTCAGCAACGACACACGGAGTTTCCACAAAACGGTCAGGTGCAAGAATTTTGCCATGCCTGTGATGTGCAATGATAGTGCTGGCAACCTGCTTACTGACCAAACGACGGTAGCAGCCAGGTGGAAGAGTATTTTCAGACGCTGTTGAATAGAGAAGTAAACAGCGAAGGCCAAGCTGTGGAGCCGCCAACACAGGAGGAGGCCAAAAGAGCAATCAGTGAGCTGAAAAACGGCAAGGGTGCTGTAAAGGATGGTATCCTGGCTGAACTTCTAAAAACGGGGAGCGAGCGCCACCTCATTGTCAGGAACAGAATATGGGAGGAAAATAAATATCGGAGGAGTGATTGATTGGCCTCATAAACCATTGGCTCCCATAATTTTAAAAACGGACATCGACATGAGAGTAAAAACTATCGAGGCATTACGTTACTCAATTTTGCCTATAAGGTGCTCTCCCTATACTGTGTTTTAGACTGAGTCCGTTAGCTGAGTTCTTCGTTGGCGAGTATCAAGCTGGTTTTCATGAGGGTCGCTTCACGATGGATCAGATATTTACCATGCGTCTAGTAACTGACGATTTCCGGCAGTACAACTTGCAGACTCATAATATTTTTATGGATTTCAAGGCGGCATACGATTCAGTCAAACGAAATGAGCTGTGACAGTTAACGCTAGGACATGGTTTTCCCACAGGACTAGTTACGTTGATTCGTGTGACGCTGGATGAGTAAAAATTATGAGTCAGAATAGCAGATGAGACCTCACGTGCTTTTTGATTTTGCGGATGACGTCGATATACCAAAATCAAAAGTAGAGCAGCGAAAGAAGCCTTTAGGTCATTTATTGAGAAATTGGGACTTACCATTAACACCGCCAAAACGAAGTACATGGCGTGGAAATCCAAATGGTGTTGGTGTCGAAGAGGAACTGAATATATTTTGGTATGCTCGTGATATGTGACAACGATATAAGTCGCAAAATAAAACGACTAATTACAGATGCGAATTTGCCTTTACGCAGGCATTACATTTTGTAGCTGAAGTCCCGTAGCTTGCAAATTCGCGTAAAACAGACGCTCTAGAGAACACTAATCCTCTCGGTGACCCTTTACGGACATGAATCATGGACGCTAAAAGAAGCTGATCGACGAATGCTTGGGGTTTTAGCGTAAAATTTGGCAAAATCCAAAATGGAGTGTAGCGCAGACGCATGAACCACGAGCTATCTTAAGAATGCAAATATGCTGTTATAATGAAGATAGCACAGTGTGGCAGTCTGCGCTGGATTGGTCACGTGTCTAGAAGGCCCGTCGAAAGAGGAGCCAAAATTATTGTAAGCAGAGAATCAAGAAGAGGCCGTAGACTTCGGAGTAGACATCGCACTTATAGATGTGTGCTATCGAGGATGATGCACGTTCAGATGGTGTTCGAGAGGTTTGAAGAAAGGTAGGACCATAATTCATTCGGCGCAGGATCGATAACGGACCGTCGCCACTGAAGTAAACTGAGTATGGATCTTAAGCCGACAGTTCAATATTTATAAGTAGTCAAATAACTGCGGATGAAATACTAATTCTAATTTTAAATACTCAGAATTGAAGCTGGTAATATTTTCGGAGCTTGGACCCCAACAGCTCAACTTAAATGATTTTATGAATCATGGGGCCCCAGCAATCGAACATTCGTGAGTCATAGAAAAAGTTTAATTGAAGTATAAATTTTGGTTTAAAGTTCGGGCCGCAACAGTCCTATTTGAAGCTAAATTTTCAATCATCAAATCGTATGATTTCATGAATCAAGGGGCCCCAACAATCGAACTTTCGTGAGTCATGAAAAAAGTTCAATTGAAAGAGAAATTTTGGTTCAAACTTAGGGGCTCCAACAGTCCCATTTGAAGCTGAATTTTCAATCATCAAATCGGTTGATTTCATAAATCATGGGGCCCCAGCAATCGAACTTTCGTGAGTCATAGAAAAAGTTTAATTGAAAAAGAAATTTTGGTTCAAAGTTCGGGGCTCCAACAATCCTATTTAAAGCTGAATTTTCAATCATCAAATCGGTTGATTTCATAAATCATGGGGCCCCAGCAATCGAACATTCGTGAGTCATAGAAAAAGTTTACTTGAAAGAGAAATTTTGGAAAGTTCGGGGCCCCAACAGTCCCATTCGAAGCTTGAATTTTCAATCTTCAATCATCAAATCGGTTGATTTCATGGATCATGGGGCCCCAACAATCGAACATTCGTCAGTCATAGAAAGAGATTAATTGAAGAAGAAATTTTGGTTTACAGCTCGGGGCCCCAACAATCCTATTTGAAGCTGAATTTTCAATCATCAAATCGGTAGATTTCATAAATCATGGGGCCCCAGCAATCGAACTTTCGTGAGTCATAGAAAAAGTTTAATTGAAAAAGAAATTTTGGTTTACAGCTCGGGGCCCCAACAATCCTATTTGAAGCTGAATTTTCAATCATCAAATCGGTTGATTTAATAAATCATGGGGCCCCAACAATCGAACTTTCGTGAGTCATGGAAAAAGTTCAATTGAAAGAGAAATTTTGGAAAGTTCGGGGCCCCAACAGTCCCATTCGAAGCTGAATTTTCAATCATCAAATAGGTTGATTTCATGAATCATGGGGCCCCAGGAATTGAACATTCGTGAGTCGTAGAAAGAGTTTAGCTGAAATAAAAATTTTGGAAAATCTCATTTTGTGTAACAACGAAATTTTTACTGGGGCCCACCGGGCATTTGCCCGGTTGCCCGGTGGGCCAGTCCGCCCCTGCGATACAGATTCTGTACAGGCGATTTCTTTCAAATATCTGTTAAACACAGAATAATCTGTGCATGTGGCAACCCTGGTAGTGGGCCAACGTCAGATTCGGAATGCTGGAACGGGCGTATCCAGCGTCCACAAAGTGCCCCACGATGTCCGTTTTTGACGCGTCGCGGTACCGTTGTTTGAACGCACACGCTGCTGAACGGAATAGCTTCACTGTTTTCGCCGTCACGGTTAGAGTTCGACTGATAGAGCTGTCAATTTTTTTCAGCAGACTCATGCATGGGCTACTATGATTGATGCTACCATGGGTTTCGTCAGTACGTGTAAAGTTTAACCCATGAAAAATCGACAATTCTAGTCCATTTTATCGAATAAGTCCATTACAATTATTTTATAAAGTTGCTGTCCTTCCGGTGTTGGGCACTTGAAAGCGGTGAGGGCGAAAAAAAACATAGATTTCTTTTTATCGAGCAAAACATACATGCGTTTTAGGCATTTTTATTTAAATTTTAAACGTGAAAACCAAATTTATTCTTGCTTTTCACATACACGTTATTATTTTCCATGCAAAACCTGCGATCCTACAAATTATTATTTATCTCCAGATTTTTCAAGCCAATTCAAAGAAGGGAGGAAGGGTGACAGAAGCTTTAAAAAATATTTGCAATGGCCTAATATTGGTAAAAATAATGTTTTTAAGATCAATATTAAGCTGGTTCGGCTATCATCAAAATAATTAACCCTATAACGGGCAACACCGTAGAAACGATGCGATCAAGCTAATGACTATTTTATCATGAAAGTACACACAAAAAACCTAAAGCTCTGATTTTCATGCAAAAATAATAATCTGGAGGAGCGCCAGGTATGAAAAAGTCCAATTTCTCTTTTTCTTTTTTCATGTCCAACGCTCTGCCCAGATATTTTTTCAATTCAAATATATTACAAAATTAAAATAATGCATGAAATTTACTCATAGAAATTTGTTTTAGGTCAATCATTTTGTTCTAGATGTCCTTTTCCTTCAAAAGTAAAAAAGGAAATATTCGTGCATTAATTATTTTCGGAATTTTTCGGAATTTTTGTTTTTGAAAAATGATAACTTTTGAATGCATGGTCAGAATCAAAATGTCAAGAAATCTGTTCTGAACATATTTTGCATACTGCGTATTAAAAACAAATTTTGTATGCGGCTCTGGAGCTCCAAAAGCGAAGGCCGTCTACAGACGCTCTTACCCGGGGACATGAACGACTAAAATTTTTGAAAATATCATTATTTTTGTTATTTCAGATTTTGATTCTGCAGTCTTTTCCGCTTATTTTGATACTAAATTTGTAATGATCCGACCACGAGAAGTGGCCGAAAAACGATCATACACATAAGCATTCTAGTGCGGCGTGGAACAACTTCCGCGAAATAAAACGCCGCTCCTGGAAAACCATGATTTTCAAACTTTATGTACCTTTTTCTCAGAAACTACAGAACATATTGGAACAAACTTTTTTTTAGTAGTTTAGTAGTTGGCAAAGACTTTTATAACTTTTGAGGTTTGTAAACGAAACACAGCCAGAGAAAAAAGAAAAAGAAGACAAAATTTTATTTTTCAGGCATCTTTTCTTCTTCTAGCCTCTAGCCAGCTTTTTTTCTTCTAATAGCAGGTCGAAGGCTGCGAATATTTTCTACGATATTCGGCCATGTGTGTTTCGATTGTTTGTATTTCGGCCATTAAATATACTATGCCATAGTGCGACGGTGGAAAACTCCAAAGAGAAATCTATTTGTGCGAAATTTCGTAATAAAATTTGAAAGAAACAAGGGTATGTTGCTGCTTCGTCGTAATTGCCTATTACCGTCCTATCCAACACAAATTATTAAAAATATCAGCGATTTTTATGACACACAATGCAAAACTAGTTATTCCCTAATATTTTAGTTTGTTGACTATCATACGCGATCAATCAAAGTAAGCTGAGATCTAATTAAATGCTTTTTTTCATTAAAGAATTCCTACCAGCCAAATTTCCTACGTTTTTTCATGCGACGAAGAAGAAAATGTCGACTAATCGTTTCAATTTCCGTCATTCATAAATGAAAATGACTCCCGCAACGCATTGTCGTTGTTCTGCAGCCAGAAAAACTTGCATGACCAGCAGAAATTTTTACAGAATAACATTTGTCATGCCGCGCTACACAAATACATGCGCGCTTATTTTGTAAACATTAATGTGATTTCCAGTTCGGACGATGAAGGATTTTGATGGACGGATTATAAAACGGTACGACGAATTTAAGAAATAAAGTCAGTTGCGTAATTTCAATGAAATGCTTTGATAATCGCTTTTTAGTGATTTCAAAGTGCACTGACCGGAAGATAAGTTTGTTTGAGTCAAATCAGCACAAGAACTTTTGGAGTATTCATTTAATTCATCCAAGAAATGATGAAAATTAGAGTGGCTTTACTTACTACGACGGGAATTAGAAATAAACCCTATGTCAATGATGAAACTTGCACTTTGATGCAATATTGAGATGTATTGGATATGAAACTCATTCTATTCTGGTTCTGGTTTTGTGAACCTGAAAGTTCAACAAAAGTATATTTGACCCATAGAGGTAATATAGTATAGATATGATACATTGTAATGCCTTAATTTTGTATTCAACAATCAATATCAATATCAATCAATCAATCAATCAAAGTCCAGCAACCAAGAACACATTTAAAATCAAAAATCAAAATCAAACTCTGAGACCTTTGAGCTGTAGCATATACAATAATTTTGAAAATCTGTTGTAGCAACAATTTTCCAATTCTTAAATTTTTACTGTTAGCCTTATCGGAGATTGGTTCTTCAATAATTCATTTATTCTGCGGCTGACGTGCCCTAATCTTAAAGATTATGCCGATGTGGTAGACACCTATACTTGAGGTCCGCTAGACACCTATACTTAACTCAATAGTAATTATTTATGAAATATTTGAATTCAGATTTTAATTATTTTAGAATTAAGAACTTAAATTTAGCAACCTATTGGATAAAATATACCGTGATAAAATACAACCGCAGAACATATTTTGATTTTGTTGGATATTCCACCAAATTTAAATCGAAGCTGCAAAATTATTTAGACTATCTATGAGGATACAGTTGAAAATTTATACTTTATTTATACTATATCCAAAAGTACTAAAAGTATGTATAATTTTAACAGGACTGTTTCAGCAGAGAAAAACGGAAAATGCTTTTATTCCTCAGAGGATAAAGTTGCTGTAAAAATAATCCGATACTAAATGATGGTAAATGCTAAACGTTGATTATGACTAACAAGTAAACAAACATTGAACAATGCGAATAATCACGTTCAATTATTAAACACAATATCAATGATGCTCAAAGCAAAGATTAATAACTATTATTATCGACGATATGTACTCAACACATTCCACATTCAAAAGAACAAATCTTCAACAATGCAATTATAATTCACTAATAATCCTTTCTGTTTAAATTACTACTGAAACCACCAGCAACGGCTCAAACTGGCTGAGCTTCTCTTCGCTTTATATTGGCATGGCTCGCAGTCCCGCCAATTCCACCAATAGCCCGGCTCATAGAAACCGGATAAATACAAAGAGTTTTGCTATATTCCGGTTCTACCGATCCCACCGCACCGTTATACCTACCACTGGAAGCTAAAATATAAATCATTGTGAATCTGCAGCATCATGCTATTTTTGCACCACTTGTTATGTATTACCAGTATAGTGGGGCTAAAATTTAGCACTGTTTGGGAAAGTTAGTGTGATTGCAATATTTATTACAACGCTGCGCACTCCGGCAGTCCGGCCCATTTAAGTGATTGGAAAATTATACGTTTTTGTGTGATATTGTTGGGATGAAAATAAATTTAGTTTGAAAATTTTTACTTGATATTTAGTTCGAAGCAGGGTCTACTTATTGTAGTCACTACCTCGACCAGATCAGGGACGAACAGGGCCAGCCAGTGTAACCAGCCAGCCAGCCAGCCAGTGAAGGCACTTGGTTGCATTCGGTACCGGTTGCCGTCCTTCATTAAATGAATATTTTTCGCACAGTCCCTTCCGCTCGATCGCCTCTCGCGAAGGCGGTTGATCATAAAAAGCAAATGGTGATTAAAATTTATTCCATTTGCTTCGGGCAGCAATCATAAAAAGCGCCATAAGACATGTGAGTGTGCCATTTCTTCTGTTTCTTTGGGCGGCCAGCGCCGGAACAAGGAAAAACTGCTGACGAAAGCTGTTGCATGCTGTTCGGGGGATGGTTTTGTGTGTTTGTGTGGCACGAGGTATGATGCAAGCATAAAAGCATAAATGTTGCAGCCGCCTGCTTCATAATGTCGAATGATGGCACTTGCACCATTCCCGTGTCAGAGCTGCCAACAGCCCCTCGGGGCGGGTGGTGGGTTGCTATTATATTTATACAAGTGTACGAAAAACAAGATTTTCTTAAGGATAAGATACTGTTCCGTTTGTCGAAAGGAGAATCGGGGTTACGTGAAAGGAGATGCTTTTCGACGAGATAACCACTTGTTGCTGTAAGCGACCCACGGATATTCTGTGGTTGAAATTCAAACCGGGGACAAGTGGCTGAGTGTTGGTTAGTATTTTTAGCACTGGGAGGCTATAAAGGTTCTTTGAAATGTTTTTGTTTGCTACTTTGAGACTGGTTTTATCTCGAAAAATCAGGAACTAGCGAATTTTATTCTTCTATTTGATTCACTGAGCATTCCCTCTTGCTAGAGCATGGTTTCTGTTTTGATGATACTCTTGGAGTTAGTGGTGTTAGTTGCAGCATAAAATGATCGGAGTTAGCGAAATGTATTTTAGAAAAAACTACTGAAGTTTTCTCTTCAGCGAAGAGATATTTAATATTCTATGCTGCAATTCATTGCCAATGACTATCGGTCTGTGTTTCACAAACAACCAACCATATTTGAACTTTGCAGAATTAATTACACCATCGGCACTACCTTGCAGTGAATAAATATGCTGATCTGGAAGCTTATTTCGAGTGCCGTGGAACGACATACATTAGTTAATTCATCGCAATGGACAAACAGGACAGCTACATGGTTACGATGAGAGTGCTTCAACAAAGCCGTCGTCGCACTCGGAAGCTCAGTCCGCTGTGTAAAGCCGTAAAGCAAACAGCTCCCGCAATAATATTTCGATTGATTTATTCCATTGTCCATATTTGGACAGCGCTAATTCCATTTATTGAGAGTGGAACTTGTGATCACTATGTATGAGCAAGTCGGAAAGCTTCCCCCGACTCGGTACACCCGCTGCGCTGCCCGCCGGATGGAGCTCGTCTGGGGTCGATGCTATGAAATAGTCATTCTATATGTGAATCTTCAACTGGGCGCTTTTCCAACGAACGGGAAAGGTGTGTGGGTGGGTACCGTATCCGAGTGGGCGGTCATAACGCTGAAATTAGAGGACTTGTCTGGCTGAGTTACTGCTCCCCGCCGGTCGGTCGTCCGAAAACGTAGCCGGCGGCCAAAGACTACGGTTGCGGCAATTTATGGTCTACGTTACCGTGAATCGAACCGTTGGTTTTAATTTATCGCAATGACGGTCACTGGACTGGTTGACATTCCACGCGGAGTGCTTAGCTTAATAGGGTTGGCACGGGCTATTGTTCCCATTTGTCATAGTTAATGTTAAACTACAAATGAATTATAACCTGCTATGACAAAAATCTTGGAAGTCCGGGTGGAGTTGTAAATCGTAGAATTGTTGTCTGTATAACAATTTACATAAGAAACGCATGCTACAATTACTGACTTTTTGTTGTGAAAAATTATTTGGCCTAGTAAATATTCAGTGAATTTCGTAAAACTTTGAAAGATAAATACCCTTCGACGCGTGTGAATTCATAATCAATCAAAGTTCAATTTAGTTTTTCTTTTGTATATATAATACTGATACTGAAACACGCAGTGGTCCAAGGTCCTTGGGGTGCACTGTTATTGTATTATGGCATCCTCTCCGGTTTGCGAGATATTTTAAGTTAAGCCATTACAAATATTTTTAAAGTTTTTGTCCTTCAGGTGTTGGGCCACTGAAGGGGGGGCGAAAAAGAAACAAAGAGATTTTTTTAAATGAGCAAAAAAAATTGATTTTAGGCATTTTTACTTAAAGTTTAAACGTGAAAACCAAGTCTATTCTTGCTTTTAATATAAACGTTATTATTTTCCTTGCAAAAATCTACGGAAAAAGACAAAAACGAGAGAAAAATTTTTCGGCCGATTTTCGGAAATTCCGTTATTCGAATTTCCATTTCTGTTTCGTGCTAGAAGCATTAACTCAACTCGTGCACTCATTTTTCGTGTTTTTCAGGCTGAAGAACCCACAGACAATTGATTTTATGAATAAAAATTAACTCATATCATGCAAATTATTTTTTTGCCCCCCGATTTTTCAAGCCAATTTTCAGGGGGGGGGGATGACAAAAACTTTCAAAATTATTTGCAATGGCCTTAATGCTTTGATACTCTGCTTAATAGCATGTGAGGCAATGTCCTTTCGAAAACATCTTTTGATCTAAAATCTGATCTGATCTTGGGCCCCAGCTAGGTGGACCTGAAATTGAGTTTTAAATTAACATGAAATTTGGCTTGACATCAAATTACAACTGGGATTTTAATTTAAACTTGAACTCCAGTTTTATTTTATTTTAAATTGGCATGAAATTTAACTTGAAATTGGATTTAAATTTGTGCATCAAATTAAACTTAAAATAGGACATGGAATAGGATTTGAAATTAGACATAGATTTGAACTTGAAGCAGTATTTAAAATTGAACTAAAATTAGAATTGAAATTGAGTTTAAAATACGAGTTATAGTTAGAGTTTGACAAAGTCTAAAGTCGAATATCGAAAACATTAAAATCAGAGTTTTAGCCGAAGTAAAAAGAAAGAAAGTCAAAAGATGCAGACAAAAAGTAAAAAAAAAATTAATTCAACATAAATGTTTGGAGTTATAAATCATATGTTCAAATTCAGAGGACAACATTCGAAAAACAACCGTTTAACACTATAATTTTAGTCAAAATAAAGTGCGTTGAATGACTTGAATGTCACAAATAAAAAGGCAAACTCAAGACAAAAATCAAATATCAAAGAGTTGAAAAGCAAAACGGCAGAAGTCAAAACGGCAAAAGGAAAAACTCAAACGTCCATAGTCCAAAGTTCAAGGTCAAAAGTCTACAGTCCTAGGTCCAAAGTTCAAAGTCCAAAGTCTAACTATCAACGTCCAAAATCTAAAATCCGAAGTACAAAGTCTAAAGTCCAAAGTCCAAAGCTGGAAATCCAAAGTCCAAAGTTAAATGCCCAAAGTACAAAGTCCAAGGACCAAAGCTCAAAACACAAAATCCAAAGTTCAAAGTCCAAAGTCCAAAGTCCAACGTCCAAAATCCAATGTCCAAAGTCCAAAGTCCACATTCCAAAGTCCAAAGTCCAAAATCCAAAATCAAAGTCTAAAAGCCAAAGCCCAAAATCTAAAGTTCAAAGTCCAAACGGCTAAAGGCAAAACGGCAAAACGGCAAGAAGACAAAAGGCAAAAAGTTAAGGTCCAAAGTCCAAAGTCCAAAGTTCAAAATCCAAAATCCAAAATCTAAGGTCCGAAGTCCAAAGTCCAAATTCAAAAGCCCTAAATCTAAAGTCAAAAGTCCCAAATCAAACGTTGCAAAAGGCAAAAGCCCAAAGTCCAAAGTCCAAGGTCCAAGGTCTGAACTTCAAACCCCTAATTTCATTGTCCGCAATCCAAAGTCCAATGCTCAAAGTTCAAAGTTCAAAGTCCAAAGTGCAAAGTCCAAAGCTCAAAATCTAACGTTCAGAATCTAAAGTCCAAAGTCATAAGTCGAAAGTTCAAAATCCAAAGTTCAAAGTCCAAAGTCCAAAACTCAAAGTCCAGAATTCAAAGTCCAAAGTGCAAACTCCAAAGTTCATAGTTGAAAGTCTAAAGTTAAAAATCCAAAACCCAAAATCTAAAGTTCAAAGCCCAAACGGCTAAAAGCAAAACGGCAAAACGGCAAAAAGACAAAAGGCAAAAAGTTAAGGTCAAAAGTCCAAAGTCCAAAGTCCAAAGTCCAAAGTCCAAAGTCCAAAGTCCAAAGTCCAAAGTGCAAAGTCCAAAATCCAAAGCCTTAAGTCCAAAGTCCACATTCCAAAGTCCAACGTCCAAAGTTCAACGTCCAACGTCCAAAGTCCAAAGTCTAAAATTCAAAGCCCAAAATCTAAAGCTCAAAGTCCAAATGGCTAAAGGCAAAACGGCAAGAAGACAAAAGGCAAAAAGTTAAGGTCCAAAGTCCAAAGCCCTAAGTCTAAAGTTAAAAAGCCAAAATCTGAAATCCGAAACCCAAAGTCCAAAGTCCAAAGTCCAAGTCCAAATCTAAAGTCCAAAATCTAAAGTCTAAAGTCCCAAATCAAAAGTTGCAAAAGGCAAAAGCCCAAAGTCCAAGGTCCGAACTTCAAAGTCCTAATTTCAATGTCCGCAATCCAAAGTCCAATACTCAAAGTTCAAAGTTTAAAGTCCATAGTGCAAAGTCCAAAGCTCAAAATCTAAAGTCCAAAGTTCAAAATCCAAAGTTCAAAGTCCAAAGTGCCAACTCCTAAGTCCATACTTGAAAGTCTAAAGCTAAAAGTCCAAAGCCCAAAATCTAAAGTTCAAAGTCCAAAGTCGAAGTTCAAAACCCAAAATCCAAAGTTCAAAGTCCAAAGTCCAAAATCCTAAGTTCAAAGTCCAAAGTCCGAAAGCCAAAAGAACAAAGTCCAAAGTTCAAAGTTTAAAGGCAAAAGTCCAAAGTCCAAAGTTCCAAATCCAAAGTTTAAAGTCAAAAATCTAAAGTTTAAAGTCCAAAGCTCAAATTTCAAGGTCCAAAATCCAAAGAACAAAACCCAAAGTTTAAAGTTCAAAGTTCAAAGTCCAAAGTCCAAAGTCCAAAGTCCAAAGTCCAAAGTCCAAAGTCCAAAGTCCAAAGTCCAAAGTCCAAAGTCCAAAGTCCAAAGTCCAAAGTCCAAAGTCCAAAGTCCAAAGTCCAAAGTCCAAAGTCCAAAGTCCAAAGTCCAAAGTCCAAAGTCCAAAGTCCAAAGTCCAAAGTCCAAAGTCCAAAGTCCAAAGTCCAAAGTCCAAAGTCCAAAGTCCAAAGTCCAAAGTCCAACGTCCAAAGTCCAAAGTCCAAAGTCCAAAGTCCAAATTCAAAAGTCCAAAGTCCAAAGTCCAAATTCAAAAGTCTCAAATCAAAAGTTGCAAAAGACAAAAGCCCAAATTCCAAGGTCCGGACTTCAAAGTCCTAAATTCAATGTTCGCAATCCAAAGTCCAATGCTCAAAGTCCAAAGTGCAGACTCGTAAGTCCATAATTGAAAGTCTAAAGTTAAAAATCCAAAGCCCAAAGTCTACAGTTCAAAGTCCAAACGGCTAAAGGCAAAACTACAAAACGACAAAAAGACAAAAAGCAAAAAGTTTAGGTCCAAAGTCCAAAGTCCAACGCCCTAAATCTAAAGTTCAAAATCCAAAATCTAAAGTCCAAAGTCAAAAGTCCAAAGTCTAAAGTTCAAATTCGAAAGCCAAAGGTCTAAAGTTGAAAGTCCAAAGCCCAAATCAAAAGTGGCAAAAGTCCAAAATCCAAAGCTCAATGTTCAAAGTCCGAAGTCCGAAATCCAAAGAACAAAGACCGAAGTTTACAGTCCAAAGTTCAAAGTTTAAAGGCACAAGTCAAAAGTCCAAAGCTCCAAATCTAAAGTTTAAAGTCCAAAGTTCAAATTTTAAGGTCCAAAATCCGAAGAACAAAACCCAACCCAAAGTTCAAAGTCCAAAATCTAAAGTCCAAAGCCCGAAGTCCTAAGTCCAAACTTGAAAGTCCATAGTTGATAGTGCAAAGTTCAAAGTCGAAAGTCTAAAGTCGAAAGTCGAAAGTCGAAAGTCGAAAGTCGAAAGTCGAAAGTCGAAAGTCGAAAGTCGAAAGTCGAAAGTCGAAAGTCGAAAGTTGAAAGTTGAAAGTCGAAAGTCGGAAGTCGAAAGATGAAAGCCGAAAGTCGAAAGTCGATAGTCAAAAGTCAAAAGTTAACAGTCAACAGTCAACAGTCAACAGTCAACAGTCAACAGTCAACAGTCAACAGTCAACAGTCAACAGTCAACAGTCAACAGTCAACAGTCAACAGTCAACAGTCAACAGTCAACAGTCAACAGTCAACAGTCAACAGTCAACAGTCAAGAGTCAAGAGTCAACAGTCAACAGTCAACAGTCAACAGTCAACAGTCAACAGTCAACAGTCAACAGTCAACAGTCAACAGTCAACAGTCAACAGTCAACAGTCAACAGTCAACAGTCAACAGTCAACAGTCAACAGTCAACAGTCAACAGTCAACAGTCAACAGTCAACAGTCAACAGTCAACAGTCAACAGTCAACAGTCAACAGTCAACAGTCAACAGTCAACAGTCAACAGTCAACAGTCAACAGTCAACAGTCAACAGTCAACAGTCAACAGTCAACAGTCAACAGTCAACAGTCAACAGTCAACAGTCAACAGTCAACAGTCAACAGTCCACAGTCAACAGTCAACAGTCAACAGTCAACAGTCCACAGTCAACAGTCCACAGTCAACAGTCAAAAGTTAAAAGTTGAAAACCAGTCAAAATCTAAAATATTTTTATTTATTTACTATTTGAACCAACCAAAATATTACTAAAAGCTACTAGGTATACAGCCCTAAGGGTTGTACGAAAGGGCGACGTAGGACTATATCAGATCAAAGACTAATGTAAACTGCATTTCTGGCATATGTATGTTTATAAGAATCTGTGAGTGCCATTGTTTAAGTGAATGTTTAAAAGCGAAGAGCGAAATATTCAGATTCAATTCTTCATTTATTGCAATGCCTTTGAAAATACGTGGTCGGGGGTTCATAAGTACAATGCCTGCAACCTTTGAGACATAGAAATTTCTTTTAAAAATCACTTGTGTGCATCATAAAGGTTGAAATGGTAATGAATAATCCTCCTACACAGGGGTGAGGGGCCTCAAAGCATCCAAAAATAAATAAATTCATGCCTCCAAAAAACCCCACTCGCTAAATTTGATGCCATTTGCTTGATTAGTTCTCGAGTTATGAAGAAATTTGTATTTCATTTGTATGGGATCTCCCTTTCTTAAAGAAAGCAAAGGTTCTAATCTACCATAGAAAAAATCCCCCCCTGTTAAAAGACGGATGGGTCTCATTATACCATAGAAAAAATCCTGCCTTCTAAAACCCCCACATGCCAAATTTGGTTTCATTTGCTTGATTAGTTCTCGAGTTATGAAGAAATTTGTATTTATTTGTATGGGAGCCCCCCTTCTTGAAAGAAGAAGGGGTCTCAGTACACCATTGAAAAACAACTTACCTCCAAAAACCCACACAAGCCAATTTTGGTTCCTTTTACTCGAATAGGTCTCGAGTTATGAGGAAATTTGAATATTGTTTCTAAGGGGGGCCCCCTCCTAAAGAGGGGAGGGTTCTTAATTTACCATAGAAAAAATTCTTGCCTTCTAAAACCCCCACATGCCGAATTTGGTTTCATTTGCTTGATTAGTTCTTGAGTTTTGAGGAAATTTGTGTTGCAATTGGATAGGAGCCCCCTCTCTTACGCCCCCCTTAAAATTGCTCTCTCACCCCCGTAAAAAATTGCTGTTCATTTTATCTATTCAACGACATATAAACTGTTCAGTTTCGTTCAGTAGTTTAGTAGTCATTAGCATTTGAAATCTTTCATTCAAACGTTACACTCCTATTTTCGTTTTCACAAAGTGCTACCCAGTCCCAGTATAGTAAACAAAGACGTAGTCCTACGTCAAAACTCAAAAAGCGGAAGTTGGGCATTAGATCTGAGAGGCCTTGAAATTAGACTGAACTTAATGTTGGACTTGGACTTAAAATTGAAGCATGAATGTTTACTTCAATTTGAACCAGAAATTGGAATGAGTCAAGATTGCAATTTGAATTGGAAATTGGACATAAATTAGGCTTGAAATCAGCCGCCCAGTTAGCTTTGAGCTTTGACGATACTGGTCTAATAAGCCACCCGTCGTAAGTTCGAATCTCGGTTGGGCGCTGCTGCTAGAGTCAGTAGAATCGTTGCACTAGCCTCGTAATTGTCCGGTATTCTAATTAACCGACTGCGATGTCTGTCGATAAAGAAGGGTCAAGTTTTCAAGACGTTTATAACACAAAGCTTAGGCTTCAAGCCTTTTCAATTGGATTTGAAAATGACTTAAAATTGGACTTAAATTGAGCTGAAAATTGAACTTAGGCATTAATCTTAATTAAGAACTGAAATTGGCCTTAAATAAGACTAAATTGGACTTGAAGTCTGGCGTTGAAATCGGACTTCGAATTCAAATTAAACCAATCTTGCCATTGGAGTTGAAGTCGGACATGAAATTGAAGTTCAAATTGGATTGAAGTTAAATTTGACATTTGACTTGAATTTAGAATGACTTGTGATTGGAGTTTGCATAAATTTAAACTGGAAACCCGGATTTAAACTTAACATAAAATTAAACTTGGATTCAAATTGGATTTGAAACTAAACTTGAAATTGGACATAAATTGCGTAGGAATTTGGTAATGAATTCTAACTGGATCAATCGCATATTTTTGTGTTGACTTGTTACTGAAGTCAGACATTTCAGTATTCTGAAAAACGACAATCTTTCCAATAGACAAAGGAAATCGCAGTAGAAAGTAATAAAACATAAGTGTTTCGTAGTATCCGTAGGGCGGGATGAAACGTAAGGGCAAAGAACGGAAAATCAGATAAGGGTTCATTGAACCAGTACTTACTAGGTTCATAGTTAGTTACTTTTTACCAAACTGAAAGATCCACGGGTTAAACTAAACTATAATGGTTGTAGTTTACTAGAGATGCTCTTTTACTAAGGTGTCCTAAAAGAACTTTAGAAATAAAATCATAATTCCTGTTTTTATTGGCTGTCAGTCTATTAAAAGTAGAATATTAAATTCTACAGTCAACCAATTCATGTTAGAAATAAAATCTTTTTAGACATTGTCGGTCCATTGTCAAATATATCAGGAAATGATACTTTATGAAATTTAGCTTGAATAAGGCCATATCACACCATATCACAATGAAACATGTTTTTTTTTGTATTTGAACTTTGCATGAAAGAGCGGTTCCCTCATTCGCGTGAAGTTTTATAAGCAAACGTTTCGCCTCAACATGGGAAAGAAATTCTCATACTTGGTAGCTTAAGCTGGTGAAGAGGATTTGACCATTTTTTGTAATTTGTTAGACCTTACGTGCATAGGATTATGAAGACTATACTCTAATTTCAAAGATCAAATCTAATTAAAACTATCGTTTCAGTAGAATAGCAGACTTTCATCGCGCAACGGCAATCAATGCCGGCAAGATGACCACGACAGGTGATTTAATCTCCAATCAATATAATTAAACTTTATTGGCAACAGAACAAAAAGTGGCAACAGTTTGCGTTGCAAGCGAAATTGCCATACATAAGCACGGGGCAGCCCAGTGCAATCAAAATATTATCATTTTATTATACTTCATTATCCGAAAGACCCTATTAACCCTGTTGCTGTTTAGATATCCAGCGTTGAATTGAGAGCGCTCCTGAAAGCTTCAAATAGCTAGAATAATCATTTGCATAATACAGTATCCCGCGTGCTTGCGCCCGGTTACCAAACCAAAGTGAAGGCACATTCTATTCGACCAGCGATGCAAACCGTATTTTCCCCTCGGCACACACACAGACACTGCACTCGGTTACGTGGGTGGGTGGTGAATTCATTGTGTGCTACCTCTAATGCGTATAAATCCACATCGCCAAAGCACAGGGGTTGGGAAGGTAGGGAGAAGCATTTTTTTGTCACATCCGCTTTGGCTTTCCCCATTCATTGCAGAGCACGACCGACGCTGGCAGCGACGCAGTTCGCGCGACGCCAATCCGAATGCATTATTTCAACCTTTGCTCTACGATTCATCCTGCTACCTCCGTATGTATTCTATGGCTGGCATTGCACGTCGCATTGCTATATCCACGGAACTAATTACATTCAGCATTTGTTTATCGATAGTCAATACAAACAACAGTTTCGAGTTTTGGTTTGGCGACAAACGAGCTGCACCTGACTGTGGAAAGGGGGGGGGGTGGCTGTACTGTTTAAAGGACGAGAGGTTTTAAAGCACGGCTCAATTAATGGGTGCGAATCGATGGGACTACTTAGGGGCCAATAAAAGACTGTCGCGCCCAGAATGGGTGGTATGTATTACTGTATTTACCGTAGAGTGGCAGCCGGAATCCGATGAAAGGCATACGTATAAGCCACTTCCATTATGCATTATAATGATGATAATGTGTGGAGTAGTAGTTTTAAAATTTATTAACACGGTTCAATGCAGCTTAGCACGTCAGTGGTATTGGCAAATAGGACTTGTTGCTGGGGATTGGCGGTTCCGTACGTTGCGTCTATAGACGGCTTTACCCGTTAGAGGATTACATTAAACCAACATTTTCCTAATTTTGAGTGCTTTTAGTGACAAGGAAACATCACTATTAGTCATAGGCTTTGGCCTTACCACATACTCCAGAGTGTAGTCTTATTGATCCAAAACTTTATTGCATTACTCATATAGGTGTAGCCTTAGGAACTTTTTACCTTTGTTATACAATATAACAAAGGTTTAGGAATTGGTCGAAAAACACGAAGTCGATCTGAGGCCCGGAGGGCCGTGTCACATATACCAATCGATCAGGTTCGACGAATGAGCAATGTCTGTGTGTGTGTGTGTGTGTGTGTGTGTGTGTGTGTGTGTGTGTGTGTGTGTGTGTGTGTGTGTGTGTGTGTGTGTGTGTGTGTGTGTGTGTGTGTGTGTGTGTGTGTGTGTGTGTGTGTGTGTGTGTGTGTGTGTGTGTGTGTGTGTGTGTGTGCGTGTGTGTGTGTGTGTGTGTATGTGTGTATGTGTGTGCGCTTCAATTTTCAATCGCCTATTTCTCGGAGATGGTTGAACCGATTCGTCTGCTATAACTTTTATTTGAAAGGTATTTTTACCTAGTATATCACTATTAAATGGTTTCGTGGTCTGACTTTTAGTTTAAAAGTTATAAGCAAAAATGTGAAAATTACGTTACACGATTTTCTCCGGAACCACATAACCGATTTCATCGATCTTAGTACCAAATAAAGCTCTTACTATTGCTTAACTTCACGCCAATTTTTATTGAAAACAAACAAGTGGTTTAAAAGTTATGTTTAAAAAAACCAGTTTTGACAAGGTTCAAATGATCGCCTGTTTCTCAGAGATGGCCAAACCGATTTACGTGCTATTAGTTTCATTTGGCAGGTAATATAGCCGGATAGATCACTATTGAATGGTTTTTTGGTTGGATGTTTAATTTGAAAGTTATAAGTAATTCAATACACCACACCAAAATTAACAATAATTTATAATGATTTTAACCAAGAAAAATAACCTAATTTCAATTATTTTAATATCAAACGAGAGGTTTTCACACTACGAATATATATGCAAAATTTCATAAGAATTGGTTTTACCGGTCAAAAGATATTAACCCTCGAACACTCGCGCCAACTTTTATAACACAGTTACTCGCGCGCACAATAGCCCAAAACCAAAGAAAACGTGCGCACTAGAGTTTTGACTAGGAAAACTTGGTTTTAAGTTTATCGAACCTTTGGAAGAATTTCGTGAAATTGAAAGCTCTATCGTCTGGTAGAATTTGAATTTTGATTAATCCCCCTAAAGGTGAAATAAAAAAATTATTTTCCTTCAGTTTCAATTTAACACATTGATGTGTTCTGCAAAGTTTTAGAGCATATTATTACAAGAAATTTTGCTGAAGACAGTAACCTTCTATCTCTTCAACGAAGAGATCTTATTTATTGTATATGAATTTGAAAAATCAGTTTTTCTATTTTAGCGCTTTTTGTAATTGTTGTATGACTTTTTCATGTATTACTAAGTTGTATAAATAATAAAAATACACAACTTTGCTGAACATAGTATACCTCTATGTTTGCTTGTTTACGAACTGTAGAATTTTGATTATAAAAAATACGCTGATTTTGACCCCGAATTACTCGACTACTAACAGACGGATACATTTTAAGCATTTTACATTTGCTGGTAGTTTTGCTGCATACAGACACCATTTTTCCATATGAAGAAACGAGAGAAAATTCCAGTTGGGGCCAATTGCGGTGCACCTCACATGCTACTGGTTTCGTTTCTGTGATGTCGGTTTATGCTAATCTATTTTCCTAACAATTTAAAGTATTAATGCATTGAATAATTCTGACATTTTGCTCATAACAAGTTTATTGAAAAATATACGTTAGTATATACGTAATATACGATTTGTAACTTTATAACAATATGGCATCCAAAAACCTACACATGGTGTACAAAATACAACAACGTGAGTAACAGAAGGTTAATAAAAATTGATGAAATTTATTCAAGAATACTTTATTGTTGTGTATTAAATATAATGGCATTACAATTATCCATAGTTCAAAAACCTATAAACTAGATCTTTACTACGCAATGTATATGTTAAAGAATAATATTTCATCTTCCAGCTTAATTTTACTTGCACTTACCCTCATTAGTAACAACTTACTCAGTAATTTCATGAGAAAAGGAACCATCAAAATTTATAAGTGCTTCTATTTGGTTTAAATTTTGTAAACTTATTCAATTTCCAAAAATTTCATGTAAACCAAACGTGTCGATTTCTATCTCAAATTGTAAGTAAGACGGTATAACAAAGGTTCCTTTCACCACTAGGTGGATTAAATCAGGTTTTTTATGAAAACTTAACTAGAAGCATGAAATTGTGGGTTAATGGAGACGCATGGTACAGTCAGTTCACAATTATGGGTCACACACAATTGTGGGTAAAGCTTTAGCTGCTAATTTCTGTTTAAATATCACCTAATGATTGATCAAATTATTAGTGCTACTTTGATTTGGAACGTGACATAGATTTGGAACGGATCTTGGATTTAGCAGAGGACTTAGATTTGTCACGGGACTTGGATTTGGAACGGGACTTGGATTTATCACGGGACTTGGATTTATCACGGGACTTGGATTTGGGACGGGACTTGGACTTGGATTTGGACTTGGACTTGGACTTGGACTTGGATTTGGACTTGAACTTGGACTTATATAGATTACTAGCTGACCCCACAAACTTCGTATTGACACAAACTAAACTGTGTTGTACATAAATCATGTATCTCGGATGATCTTTGTCACAGTCTCGAGATTTGCAAGTTTCTGAGGAGTTCAACCTTAGAAGATTCATTTCGGCAGTTACGTAACTATGTTTAATATACAAATTTGCAATTTTTCCTCACAGTAAAGTAGAAAACAACTCCCATTTCTTAGCCAGAAAGTGGATAATATAGCGGATAGCAATATTCGCCGTGATTGTACAACATTTCGCCGAATACCAGTTTGCGAAAAACCTTAAGCGGAATGTACCATTTCAAGGAAAACCTTTTCGTGGAAAGTACTATTTCGCAGGGGTGATCCTCTCCTTAATCGCTGTCGCTCGTTTGGACCCAACTGAAGGAAAGTAAAAGAGGTCAGTAGACCTAGGGAAACAAATAAACCTGGGTAGAGGCGGGTCGCTGGCAACACTCGCGGCCGTCTCGCCCTGAATGATCTAGTGTCACCGTCATCCGGGGATACTTGCAACACTTTTGAACTTTGACTTAGTATAACTTTCGAAGTATACCGTTTAGGTCCAAGTGTAAGTAGCCAAAACTTGTATAGTGGTCATTACTTCTGATTTATGATTATGAGAAAAAATATAAACTAAATAAATCAGTAGAATGAACCGAAAATAGGGGTGTTGCAAGTTACCCAGTAAACGGGGTTACTTGCAAAACTTTTCTGATTTTGCGTTTCTTATGATTTTATATCTGATTTCGAACCGCGAATGACTATTTTTAGATATTTTGAATGTATTTGTAGTAAAACAAGAGATACTGGAGGCGTTTTTTGCTTCCCAATTTCGTCTATCGCTTTTTCAAAGATATTCGGTGAAAATACAGCATGTCGGCGAACTCCAAATGCCGTTTCAAGGCACGTGAAATTTTTCACAATTTTAATTTTACTGAAGATGGCGGTAGTCAAAATAACATCGTACAGATGCAAACTTACTTTGTACATACTGTCTATTACGATAATTTTCCTTTTTACAAGTGCTGTAAGCCGCGCCATATTGGAAGTAACAACACGAATTCATCGTTTCTTCCCCACGTTCAAAATATAAACAAAGCTCAAAGTTGCTATTTGTTAGCTTATATGATGCACTTATTGTGTACAGGAACCAAATGATAAAAAATAATTCCATGTTAATGAACTGACGCAACTTTGCACATCCATTTTTCCTACTCTGAAAGCGTAAATTGCTTTCCAATCATATAAAAACAAGCAAAACAATGATGTAATGGATTAAACTTAACTTAACAATAGGTAAACGTCCCTTCTTTAAAATGGCATTGGGTACATATGGTTATGTTAACAAACAAATGCGTTAGAGCTGTCAAAGGCGCGATGCGCTGAAGTGTTGCAAGTAACCCCTCTGTTGCAAGTATCCCCAGATGACGGTATTGTTCGGTGGTATCACAAGATTTTGCAGTCGGCGTCCGAGTTTCGATAATTCTCTGATGAAGAGTACTGGGTGACTGTGTTTTTAGCAAGTTCCTCAAGAACATGCACGATCTATAAGCGTAAAAGTGTTACAACGGACATCCAATGAGGTTCTGCTGCAGGCGACGTGATCATAGCGGCTCAGTCCGTACACGTATCTCACAGCAGTTCAGTGCGACACGTAACCGATCGAAAGAGCTTGCGCTGGGGCGGATATGGAGTACATCGCCAAACAGGAAATGCGGTAGGATCAGGGATTTAAAAAGCTTGAGTTTGACAGCAGTTGATGCAGAGGAAGTGCAACAGTATAGCGTTCGGAGGCTGTCATAGATCTTTCCACACTGTTGTGCTATCAATCCATCCCACTGCAGATCATTTTGAAAAACAAATCCCAGGTTGCTGGCCCTTTCTGACCATTCGATGCTCGGATCGATTCGATTCGATGCTCGGATCGTCCAGAATAAGTCCAGGTACTGGTGCAACGATGGTTCCGGTTTGACGACGTCGACTTGTGACGAACAGTGCTTTGCTCTTAGCTGGATTCACGAAAAGCTTATTTCATTGTGACCAATCCGCAACACGTTCTAGATCCGCATTCATCATCCTGACTAGCTCACGCGCACAAGGACCAAGCCGACCGACGTAGAGTTGCACTTCATGCACTTCATGCACTGCATACTTCAACACCGTCGGTAAGTCATTGATATGGCAGCAAAATAATAAAGGGCCGAGTACTGAGCCTTGAGGAACGCCGGACGGTACTTCTACACTACGGTCACCACAAAACACGGTCTGTTTTCTTCAACACAGATACGACTCCATTAGGCTTACGGCAGCAGTAGAGAAGTTGAACTGAGTATTCAGCTTGGTTAGTAGTTTACCATGCGGAATGGTACCGAAAGCCTTCGAGAAGTCAAGCATTAGCAATATAGCAGCACCTTTCTTGTCAACAGTGGCTGCTAAATCGTCATACACTCGCAGAACTGCGGTTTTGATGCTCTGTCCTCTACGGAATCCAGCCTGGTAGTCCGTCAGCAGTTCATTGGTGTCTATGCAGGATGCCATTTGCTGTTTAAGAAGCTTCTCAAAAGCCTTCGACAACGCACAAAGTATGTTTATTAGTCGCAGATTGTTAATGTCATTCAAGTGCGCCTTCTTCTTCACCGGTATAACTTTTGCGTATTTCCAAGAGTCAGGGAAGGTGGAACATTCTATGAACGTGTTGAATAAATACGTAATCAGCTTAGATTTAGCAACGATATGACTATAATGCTCCCGGAAGCTTAGTTCTGAGTCTATCATAACCCCGAGGTCACGTACGACATTTGATCTTTGTATTTCTTTGTTTTCTATTCTTTAACTACCTAGAATAGGGGGTTTTCCTCGCCAACGTGATTACAGAACATTTCGTTACACTGATAGTCATGAAATTGCGTTGGCACCAGTCGTGAAACTTGTCAACCCTTTTTTGCAACAATTGACAGTCTGCGAGAGCATTGATTGTCCAGATAGTTTTAAGATCGTCAGCATATAAAAGTTTGCAATCTCTCGATAACACTTGGCAGACGTCATTAAAGAATACGATAAACAACAGTGGTCCTAAATTGCTGCCTTGTGGGACACCTGAGGGATTATGAAATTCATCTGGCTCCGTTGATCCCAATTTGACGTACAGTCGGCGATTAGTCAGATACGACTCGAACCAGCGATTGAGTTTGGCAAGCAGAATATGGTGGTTGACTCTATCAAAGGCTGCTTTAAGGTCGGTGTATATCGCGTCGACTTGAAGTCCTTGATCCATGGAGGTGAGGCAGAGTGATGAGAACTGAACTAGGTTGGTAACGGTAGATCTACCAAGAAAGAATCCGTGTTGCTCCGGGGAAATGTAAGACTTCGCAGCTTTAAAAAGTTCTTTGTTTACCAATATTTCAAAAAGTTTAGATGCGGCATACAAAGAGGTTACTCCACGGTTGTTAGAAATATTGCATTTATCACCCATTTTCAGCACGGGGAACATAACTGATTTCTTCCAGCATTCTGGCAAAACTGCTTGTGCAAGGGATAGATTAAAAATTGTTCTTAAAGGCGCGCAGCTGTTCTTTATTAAAATAATTGCAGGAATTCCGTTAGGTCCGGGCGAGGTTGAAGGCTTCATTTTCCTAAAACCAGCAATAATATCTGCATCATCAAATACACAGCTTCTCATTGGCATCGTTTCAGTGGAGACATCTCTAAGCGCATCTTCAATTTGTTGTTGGCTAGGCATTACATCGTCAAACACACTGCTGAAGCGTTTGGCAAACAGGTTGCAGATCTCTAGGGTAGAACTCGAAGAGGTAGTGTCCAAAAACATGGTTGATGGCAGACCACGTTCTTCCGTTTCTCATTGACAAACGACCAAAAACGTTTGGGATGGATTTTTAATGCATTTTCTGTACGCATTATATACCGACCGTAGAGATATTGCCATGTTGGAGTTTATCAAAAAATCGTCGTTTTCGTCACGATCCCCCCAACCGATTTTAATTTTAAGTTAGATTAAAAAATTCTCTTTCCCGTTAGTTGCCCACACTGCACTATGGTCGAAGAAGCCAAAATTCCAGACGAAAATCAATATCTCGAAAACCATTGGCTCTACATATTTGTACTCTACATATTGTATTCAGAAGATACACAGAAGATTCAGCGATACACAGATAAGATACAAATTTGGTTTCTTCAGCAAAGTTTCTGCAAAATAAATTATTTACAACTTTGTAGTAGAAAGTATTGCTCTATATTGCAAGATAAAAAAGTTAATAATTTTATAACGAGTAAAAGTGAACCACCCTGATGACTAATTATACCAAAAGATAGGTCTTTTTTTCTAAACAAAAAATAAGAAGTTTAGAAAAAAAGACCTATCTTTTGGTATAATTATTCATTAGGGTGGTTCACTTTTACTCGTTATAAAATTATTAACTTTTTTGTCTTGCAATATAGAGCAATACTTTCTACTACAAAGTTGTAAATAATTTATTTTGCAGAAACTTTGCTGAAGAAACCAAATTTATATCTTATCTGTGTATCGCTATACAACGAATTTTCTAGATGAAGTCAGGGTAAATCTTGAAAAAGCAGTTTTTTTGCTCTAACTTTTTTATTTGAAACCCAATTTGGAAACTTTGTTGGAATAACTTTTAGAGCGTAAAATGATGCATTTTTTAAAACTTCTAGATAGTTGCTATGTATTGTCTGAAGGAAGATATAGAAGTTTTCGATACAAAATATTATAGTTTTCCACGACGTCTCACACTTCCGTTTGCACATATTTTCGAAAACGGAATGAATGGTCTAAAAGTACGTACCTGGATCTACAAAATTCATGTAATGACATTTTTCCACACTTCTCCTGCAAATGAGGAGCGTCCAATATAGCTCTATTCATCTCAAGCCCCTACCTAGCGCCTCCAAGTGGCCATACCTGGTAATGCTCTATTGAGTAGCCAAGCTAGGAGGTGCGATACTGGTTCCCGGCTGCCTGATCTCAAAACCGCGGTTTTGGGCAGACGGCGGAGCCACACGGCCTTGCTAATAGGTAAGCCTAATATAAGTTATTTTAATTATTTTTTTCGTTTTAGCTTATGAAGCATCTCTTGCTATAAAGTAAAAACTTTGGCCAAAACGAGTAATACTGCACATGGGTACCAGAATGAAAAAATTAAATTAAGTATTAGAAGCACTTATGGAACTTCAAAGGACGCTATTCTATTTCATACGAAGGACTGCTGGTGAGATTGTTCTATTATATACCACACTTCATTATATACCTATATATACCACATTTCCTCGTATTATCATATTATTAATAGTATCAGTGCTGTTAATATTCATCAGCATAACGATCAAACTTCTGGATTATCAATCTACTTTGCATTGAAAATCTGCTTGCTTGGATCAAACGTACATAATAACTAAATGCAGGAAGCATGCACTTCATGCACGAGAATATAGAATACCAGCGCCCTGTGATATTGTAACAAACTGATATTCACGTTTGAGCAGTGAAAATCAATAAAAAAATATGTTTTGGTTTAGCATCTATTGCGTTCAGCTGTTGGACATAAGATTTTTCTTTTCATTAACTGCATTTAAAATTATTTTTTAACTGGAAGTGAATATCACCTTCTGGATTTGAAAATCACTTTCTTCTGTTCTATTTTCTCGATATATTGAACTTGTATACTATGATGAAAATCACTGTGCAGTTGTACATACGAAACTCAGAGGCATAAAAAACAATGTATGTTGAGAAAAAAGATTTTCTGTTTTGTTTGAAATTCGATGATAATTTAATGCCCTGAATAGTATTCTTATTGATATCATAAATGTGGAAGGCTGGATGATGGAGTGGATTGCCAACCTGAACCCTTAAGATCTGAAGCAAATATGGCACTTCTCAACACAAAACAAACAAATCATCACGTGGGTTAAAGTTGGTACAGCGAAATTGATTATTACATGGAAGGATCCTAATGCTGGAAGGCGACTCTTATAACCCCGGAATGCGCACAAGTGCCTCTGCTTGTGGGTCCGCCCAATCCCTTTTGGCCCTTCTGTAACAGCATTAGTGTGAAATTCATTTGATAATCAAATTTGGATCTACTGTAATTCTACCTACATACATTGGCAAATCCTTGAAATGATGGTGGCTTTCCCCTACTACTACTACAAAATCGTGCCTCCTAAAGCCCCCACATGCCAAAATTGGTTCTATTTGCTTGATTAGTTCTCGAGTTTTGGGAAAATTTGTGTTTCGTTTGTGTGGGAGCCCCCCCCACTCTTACACCCTCCATAAAATTGCTGATCATTTAATCTATTCATCGACATATAAATTGTTCACTTTCGATCAGTAGTTTAGTAGTTATTAACATTTGAAATCTTTCATTCAAACGTTACACTTCTATTTTCGTTTTCACAAAGTGCTACCCAGTCCCAGTATAGTTAACAAAGATGTAGTCTTACGTTAAAAATATCGCATATCTACGAATTCTTCAAGAATTAAGGCAAACAATATACATGTTATTTCCTATAAACATTGACAAGTTTAAAGTGCTTATTCTTAGACAAAGAAATGTGCTTCGTGTCATTCTGCACAAATACCGCTCAACGTTAAAATTTTTTTTACGAATCCTACGTAAAAAGTGCAACTTGTTCATGTAGCAAAATATTTTCCAGGTGCAAGAGAGCTTTGCCGTAAATTGAACATCCTGTACAAGCATCCCGTATGGGTTCCAAAAATCAATTACGAACATGTCAAATCCAGTTACGTCCCCGTTTCGGTTTATGTTGCTTCAGTTTTAAATACCCGAAGTAACTAACTATTAACGTCCAGGGAAGCCCACACCATAGAGAGTGAGAGAGCATCAAGTCATTGACTGGAAAACCGGACCGAATGTCGCACGTGGGCGTATAGTGGATGGAGGGGCCAAACGTTGGGCAACGTAAATTTTAGTGAATCAAACGGAAAGGCCAGCTAAAGCTTACTGTTTATGAAAAACAATTGTTTTTGTACGGTTTTAATTTACAGCAAATATCTTTATGATAGGGAAATGGTGTTGTCCACGTAATTAATGCCAATTATTTAAAATATTCCTGACAAAACAGAAATTACGAAACACACATCAAATTCTGGCAATTACATAGTTATTCATGTGAATATGGTTTGTATGGTACAAGTATGGTTATGGTACAAGTAATTTGTAAGTCCAACAGACAATATATTTCACTTTGAAATTGAGATTTTTCCTGTCGTCGGAAAAATATACAACTTCTGGTTCTTGTTTAGAAAAATACTTGATAATGGACTGAGTAGTTCAGACTAATTCGTTGCGCTTGTTTAGTAATTCAAACGAGAACTATTAATACCCTGTTTGTGCCCCACTCTACACTATCTGTAGACTGTCCATTTCAGCTGTCTGCTAGTTTCCAGCAAAAAAGGACATTAGTGAGCAAATGTTGCTGCTTTTTTGCACCGGTCTCTAACCGATAGCGGCCAGATGTTGCAAGCTTCTATCGAAGATAATTGAATTAATTAGGCAAACTTTTAATTCTCCGAAGGTAACTTCCAGTAGGTACGGGCGGAATAAGATCGCCTCGAGCGAACCGGTCGGTGGGTGGGCGGAAAACGGCCAATATGGGGCTTCCTCTGCTCTGCTTGGCTATATTTTAATTAACTGCTGCAATTGAATGTCCGCAGAGTACGATAGACTGTAGAACACGGGAGGACGCAGAGCCAATTCAAGTGCTGTTAAAACCAAAGTGGCTTCCGGTAAATGTTTATTAAATGTTCACTCGTGACTGAAGAATACCCGGCAGGTTTAGAATGGATTATAATTATATGAGTAAATTGTTTTAGAACTCAATTGAATACATGTACTCTTTCAAGATTCTAATTGAATGTTAGCCCTTTATTACAAGGTACCTACGGACTCTATTTACTATGTTTAGTTTATCGATTTATGTTTTAAACTCTGAACAATTTTCATAATGACAACCTAATGTCGACCGATTTCATTCAACATCACCTGGACAGCTCCGCCGACCGCCGGCTGAATTACAAAACTAATCAAAATTCGGGTGCCCTTTAAAAAAGCTCCATCACCGGTCAGTCTGACAAATAGGGAAATTGCTTTCCCGGTGCAAACGAGTGTGCTGCTATTGTACTTTGACGGGACAGGCGCGTGAGGCAAAGGGCCGAGGGCTCACTGCTTTCCCACTAGAGGGCAGTCTGCGCTGCATGGCAGGACGCGACGGGTGGTGGGATGGGCGCTTTCTTTTCACACGAAAAAGTTAATTTGATTTCGTTCCAAGATTGGATCGTTATTTTATGGTTTAAACCCTTTTCACTGTGCATTTTGAAATGGTTGCCTGTTGGATAATGCTCCATTTTAGTTATTTCCGGGCACTAGATTTGTGCGAAAGTGTGTTAGTTGTTTTTAAATCGTTTGAACTGTTAAAAGTTTTTTGACAAATCTACTAATATTGCTATTATGGTTCTGTGATGACTTGTCAATAAAGTCACGTTCTATGCAAATATATTTTGGCGACAGTTTGCTGGACAGAAAGTATGATATGGTAATGAAAATGTATAGGATGAGCTGAAAGGCGAGTTTCTATTGTGGTTGGTAGAACACAAATTCTAAATCGAATCCGTTGCATAACAAAGGAATACCTGTTGAAAGCTTTGTACATAGATTTTTATGGGAATATGCCAAATCATTTTTAAATCAATTCCACCCATTATCTCAGCTACACTGCTTCAGATTTTCATTTTTTCGAGACGATATATTTTTCATTTGTTATTTTTCACAAACACAGATTACCGGATGGAAATATAGTTTCGCCATAAACGGTGTGTACTTTTTATACACTACGAACCGGTTCTGCTCGGTGAAATCAATCTGTTGATTGGGTTTTCTTACGCTACAATAAACACTCACATGATGCACATCAGTTTCTACCCGACTTCCTGGGTCCTCCCGGGGTTTGAGCGCCCTGGGTTCGGCGCAGTGCCGGGCTTGGTTGACAAGAAGCAATCATTACCGACATCGTCAATTTTCCTCTCGATAAAGCTGCAACTTAAGATCGTTATCCGAGATACCTTCCATATGTCCGTCCCGGCTCGGGTGGGTGGTTGGTGTGTAGTCCACCGCAGCAGCAGCAGCAGCAGCAGCCGCCATGTAGGAAAATCAATGTATTTTATTCCACCCCGCGGCCGTGGGGTCGAGTCATCTAACAACCTCTCAGTGTTGGTTACGATCCGCCAGGCTTGATTGGCTCTGCGATCGCATCGGCGATTGCATCGTTCGTGGATGTGACTATCATATTTGCTCCGGTGTTTTGATGCTGCCGTAACTTAACTTTGTTTTAGATTTGTATTCAGGAAAAACTCCTGCGTCATGCATTTTGAAAAAAAAAAGCAATTCTGGCTGCAGACCACCCCACGGTACGGTGTATTTTTATTTATTACATTCATGTTACAAACCGCTGAGCGTAGCTTACGTAGCAAGCACACACGTACGAATGTGGTTTCGGTTACACTGGTTTACTTCCTTGCTTTGGGTATTCCCTTACTATAAAGATGGGTGAAATACTTTTTTTTTCTTCGCCTAGCAGACTCAATCTTCATCTTTTCGATACAAAATAGACTACCATGCGTTGCTTTGCTGGAGACATTTAGGGGAATGCACAGTCGGGAAGAAATTGATCCACAAAGAAATAATTTCGTTGGTGATGAGTTCCCCCTAGGAAACGCTCTTTTCCCCTATTGCAATGATATCGCTTGTTCTTGTTATCGGCGTGGCTTGCAGTTGGTAGAAGGGAACCGAGTATCGAAGTTGGTGTGGCAGCAATTCTGCAACTGTCGCCTCATCAGGATGCTGAGGAAAGTTGAAAGCAAATACAACGACTAGATATGGATTTCGATTTCACACAAGCAGCTTACCACCGAGCAACCGAAGCGTATATGTTATCCGACTGAGTGAGGGAATAATGAGATCGTTAAATTTTATTTGTTTAGAGGTATCCGTTTTCTTCCGATGGTTTCCGGTTCGGAATGTTGCCGCCACGGGCGGTAGCAAATTTTCACGTTCGAAGCGAAACAGAGTGAAAATATTGATACTTTGTACTAGGAAGCGAGAGCTGCGTTGTGCACACGGAAGCACTATTAGTGATTAAACTTTCTTTGAAGGTGCTGAAATTTAAATGCAGTAGCAATTAATGTGATTGCTGGATTTTAAATGTTTTATCATCAAATTTTGAAAAGTATCGATAATATTCTAATTAGAAATGGAGAAATTTGTGTTCGTTTACTTGTACATTCCGTGAATCCCAGCTGCTATGAGACTCCAAAGAAGTCTTTTACTTGTTTAGTTTAAAAAAAAACAACATTATTACGTATGTTTGACGTATGACGTATGACTCGGAACACCTGTTATGCCGATGTCCGGCAATTTTTAATAAAAGATTAAGGTTCTTCGACAGAGGGCTGTTAGAACCCTTTGATATTTGGAGAACAATTCCCAGTACGGTAGTGCACTTTATCCGAAATGTATCACCGGACTGGACAAATGCTATTAGTCAAACAATGACGGTCGCTTCTAATAGTGGTGCGTCATCTTGACAACATAGCTATAGTAAAATGGGGGATATATCACAATAGATCAAACAAATGGTCGCAGTGATAAAAATACCCAACATGGAAAAAAATACGTATGTTTTTCTATTTCAATTTTAAAAATCACTGTAAATTTACTTGGAAGGGCACGTTTTCAAGTTATGGCTCATCATTCTGCATGCATGAGCTCAAGTTATCATCAAATATTGCGATTTTTTCCAATACTGAAAACTGTCAACCAGACCGTATGCCAGACACGGCAAAGCAGTCCTCCTCGACTGAACATTAGACAGCGAAATAGATAACCAGCAGTCTACCGATAATTACGCACGAATACTTAATGAGACACTGCCTTCTTTTGAACACGGTTGGTGCAGAATATTCTCGGCCCGGGAGTACACGATTGGTAGATGGAGAATACCAAAGTGTGATTGGTCCGATAGGGAATTCTCTGTTTTCTTTGTCTTCTGAGGTTCTTGTTTTCAAACCTCCATGTTTTCTCTGTTTTCTGAATTCAGTGTTTAATCTGTTTTCAGACCTTCCTGTTTTCTTTGCTTTCTGATTCTCCTGTATTCTCGGTTCTCTGACTTTCCTGTTTTCTCTGTATTCTGAAGATCTTGTTTTCTGATTTCCATGTTTTCTCCGTTTTCCGAATTCCCTTTTTCTCTATTTTCTCTATTTTCTGACTTCCCTATTTTCTCTGTTTTCTGACTTTTTTGATTTCTCTGTTTTCTCTGTTTTGTAACTTTCCTGTTTTTTTTGTTTTCTCTATTTTCTGACTTCCCTGTTTTTTGACTTCCAAGTAACCAAAAGTTCCGATAAAAGGAGATTTTTTGGCTTAATCAGCCAACGAAACGATCATGAAAAGAACTCTATTCAGCGTAATTTTTAAGTAATTAACCGTACTTTCAAGTTCGTATTTGATGATTAAACTTCGAAGGGAATACAAAGCAACTTCCAACAGAACTAGAAAATTCGCAAAAAGTTCACTGAAATTGCTATATAGAACACTGTCCAGCTCAAAAAGAAACTTCAATAATCTTAAAAATAAAAAAAGATTGGGGGAATTTTCCCACTTTCCTGTTTTGTAGATTCATGGCATTTCCCATTTAAACAAAGGCGTTTAATTTAAACTAAGCATTTCCCATTTCAAAAAAGGTGATAACCAATATAAATTATTTTATTGGATTAAGGACATCAGAAAAATAATCAACAGTTTTTTATAAATATTAATTTATTGTAACTTACCGCAAACCACCAACAAAATCCCGGGGATTTGAACTCGAGTACTCCTTTTCGGTGACTTAGATGCATACCACTGCTCCGTTGTTGGAATGTGCGATTTGCATCGATTTTACTCGAAGTGCTAATTTCTGATTTACCACAGCCCTGAAACGAACTTACGCTCAAGAACAACTCATAGGCAAAATTCATGTCACTAGCGGCGTCAAAGACGGCGCAATGGCTGCTAGGTGAACTCAAGGCTACATCAGAATAGGTTTACAACGCGGAATGCTCGGGTTCAAATCATGGGCGTAGCGACGGTGAAAATTTGTTCTACCCCCAGAAGAAAATTTGTTCTACACTTTGAGCTTAAAATTTCTGCTACCAACTGCTTAGAGTACAGGAAAATTTACGGAACTAGTTGTACGATCCCCGTTGTCGTCGTCAGTTGCATAGACCTAGGGTGGCTTATCCTGTTTCAACTAGTCGGCTGCATTCAACTCAATCTTGGGTTACTCGTCGTCTATTTCTCAGGCGTTTCTAAAGGCGCAAGACCCAAGTTGAGCCATCTCGCACATTGGGTCTGGATGCCCGTGGGGTTGTTAAATAGAACCGTTTTCCTTATGACTGTTCGGTCCATCGTAACTTACCGACTTTCATCAGATGTCCGATGGTAGCAGTGCTGCTGCTTATGATTCATTTACACTCAAGTTTCGTTTTACGTCCACTATTATGGGACGTAAAAACCATCGGTCGTAAAAAGAGTGGACGTTTATTCAAATTTTAGACGTAAAACGAGACGACTTTTATTCAAATTTGGGACGTAAAAATGTTGAAGCAAAAAGAAATCACCAAGAATGAATGGACGTAAAAATCAGAGGGGTTGTGTACAAGCCATGACCGCGTATAGGTGACGCAGGACTACGTAAGTCTCTTTGTAGTGGTAGTGGCATGTATTCATGCTTGTAATCATTCGATTCTTCATGTATACATGCTATATGCAACATATATACTTGCTACATGCGTTGTATGTAACATTTATCAAAGTAGTAACATTGCATACGTTCAATTCTCAAAAGATTGTGCATTTGAAATCAATTTAACAAAATCAAGAACACAAACTATTGCTTTCCTGCTACCTTACTGAAATTTTTATTACCCATGGTTCCCCACGTTGAAGGGATTTTACCAATTCAATCCTATTTTATCAACAGCACATCTTTTCACTACGCTTCTAATGAAACGGCAAGCATGCGTATTCATACAGAGTCGTATTAGAACCGAACAGTACAGCTGTAGCATATTTTTCCAACACAGATATCAAGTTCGCCGAGGTTTAATCGTCTCGCAGTAAAGGATTTGCGATCTGTTGGGACAACGAACTTGTGTCATTTTTTCTGGCACACTTCCCTAACACAGACATCAAATTGGACTAGGTTTAATCGCGTTCGTATGAAATCTGTTGGCACGAGGGGCTTTGTCACTCTCTCTGGCGTACTTTCCAAGCAAGGACATCAAAATGGTCTAGGTTGAACCGCGGTTTCAAGAAATCTTGTTGAAATGGGTAAACTTTGTCATTTGTTTTGGCTTACTTTCCAAGCACAGATATCAAATTGGTATAGGTTTAGATCATCGTAAAGAATCTTCCAACCAATTACGAAGCGAGAATTCTGGTAAAACATAGGTTCATCATTTTCAATTTTTCAATAGTTCAACATCAAGAATCCATACTTTTCTTCATTTGGGTCAATTCTTAGAATATTTTCCGATCGATTGGTGTAAGAATATTGAAAATCGATTGGAAAACCGCTGAGCTATTAGCGCTTAAAACCTTTCATTTTTCGTGACGCTTGCATTTTTCGATTTTTTTGGAATGACACCCTATCTCAAAACTTGCCGTAAGACGTAGTCCTACGTCAAAAGAGATTCTGGTGTATCTCCGCCGCTCTCTGCTTCCAGCTATTGCTCCGTCAAATATCGTCCGGAAGGCTGTCATGTCCTCCGTGACCATCGTCCAATCCATAAAAACTACCGGTCCAATAAGGGCTGTGTACTTTGTCCGCATCGTACGGTGGCTATCGTTTGCTAGCGGAAGAGTTTTGCGAAGGGCATACTAGACTCGATTTTCTGCTTGAGTGCGCTGCAATTTGTGTTATCCGCGGCCACCAGCGATCCCAAATACGCAAACTCATCTTCCGCTTCTGGTTCGTCACCGTCAACGATTACCGTCCACGAAAATTGCACGTTCGTCTCTTTGAGCCTCTACCTATCATGTATTTGGTCTGCGATGCATTTACTTTTAGCCCAATCCTACTAACTCTTGCTTTTAGTCTAGCGCAGTCGGCCTCTGTCGTTGCGAAGTTTCGGCCAACAATATCAAAGTCATCTCCGTAGGTTGAAGAAGGTTGCTACCCCCACTGAAAATTGAGTCTCTCGTTTCGGTTTAGCTCGCCGGATCATCTTCTCAAAGGCGATGTTGAAAAGCATGCAGGATAAGCTGTCAACTTGTCTCGACTTCTGCTATTCGACCTATTGACTCTAATAGTCTCTCCCAGTCAAGATTTGAATATACAACGTACCACGATGCCAACATGGAGGCGCAATTTCAACATTTACCTTCTTTTATATCAATTCGATTTTTTTGTCAATAAAGAACCCTGAATATAATCCAAAACAGCTTCTGATGATTGAAAATAATTCCCCATTTCCTGAATAATCTCTTTATAAGGTTAGGCTATGTCAGATTTTTTTTGTAAAACCCCCCCTAAGAAAAAATTCTGGCTACGCCCCTGTTTCAAATCCAGCAGCGGTAGGTGTTAGTTAGAGTTGTTTTGTATGGTCTATCTTAATCACATAAACCGACTTTACAGAAGTTAGAAGGAGGTGGAGGTAGAAAATAGAAAAGCATAAAAATAGAACTTTAAAGTGCTATTTTATAATTTTTTGATAAAGTTGCTTTATACACGGCTTAGCGCCCTATGCAGCGAACCAAAGGCTACTTTAAAGTTCGGTTAATTACAGGTAAAGCTGCTTAGCAAGCTATACATCCATAGATATAACGCTTGCTAACCTTCCTTAGACACCATTATCCGAACTCTACATTGCTTTCAACTTGCATGTTGTACTTTCAAACTGCATGTTGAACTTTCAAGTTGTTAAAAATATTACCGGTACTTTATTGAGAATGAAGTTCGGTTTATAAATGCAGTGTCCTGTGAAAGTTCTACGGAACTAAATTTGAACCAAATGTGAACTTCAAAGTTTGTTTCTTAAGTAAAATTCGAACTTTTGCTTGCTTAGGTTTCCTAATTTCTCTGTTTTCTCTATTTTCTGATTTCTGTGTTTTCTCTGTTTTCTGACTTCCCTATTTTCTCTGTTTTTTCTATTTTCTGATTTCCTTGTTTTCTATGTTTTCTGAATTCCCTGTTGTCTCTGTTTTCTGACTTATGTGTTTTCTCTGTTCTCTGACTTTCCAGTTTTTTCTGTTTTCTGACTCTTCTGTTTTGTCTGTTTTCTGACTTTCCTGTTTTCTTTGTTTTCTGAATTCCCTGTTTTCTGACTTCTGTGTTTTCTCTGTTTTCTAATTTTCCTGTTTTCTTTGTTCTCTGATTTTCCTGCTTTCTCAGTTTTCTGATTTTCCTGTTTTCTGTGTTTTCTGACTTTCCTGTTTGCTGACTTTCCTGTTTTCTTACTTTTCTGTTTTCTCTGTTTTCTGACTTCCCTGTTTCCTGACTTTCCTGTTTTCTCTGTTTTCTGACTTTCCTGTTTTCTGTTTTCTGACTCTCCAGTTTTCTCTATTTCCTGACTTCCCTGTTCTATCTGTTTTCTCTATTTTCTGACTTTCGTGTTTCCTCTGTTTACTATTTTCTCGGTTTGCTGACTTTCCTGTTTTCTGTATTACCTGTTTTCTGATTTCTGTATTTTCCTTGTTTTCCAATTTTCCTGTTTTCTCTGTTCTCTGATTTTCCTGTTTTCTCATTTTCCTGTTTTCGATATTTTCTGACTTCCCTATTTTCTGACTTCCATGTTTTCTCTGTTTTCTGACTTTCCGTTTTACTTTGTTTTCTCTATTTTCTGACTTCCATGTTTTCTCTGTTTTCTGACTTCCGTGTTTTCATTGTTTTCTGACTTCCCCGTTTTCTCTGTTTTCTGACTTTTCTGTTTTTTCTGTTTTCTTACTCTCCAGTTTTCTCTATTTTCTGACTTCCCTGTTTTCTCTATTTTCTGACTTTCCTTTTTTTTCTGTTTTCTGACTTCCGTGCTTTCTCTGTTTTGTGACTCTCCTGTTTTCTCAATTTTCTAACTTCACTGCTTTCTCTCTGTTCTGACTTTCTTGTTTTCTCTGTTTCCTCTATTTTCTGACTTACCTGTTTTCTTTGTTTTCTGATTTTTCTGTTTTCCCTATTTTCTGACTTTACTTTTTTCTTTGTATTCTGAATTCCCTGTTTTCTATGTTTTCGCTGTTTTCTGACTTCCCCGTGTCCTCTGTTTTCTGACTTTCTTTTTTCTTCGTATTCTGAATTCCCTGTTTCCTCTGTTTTCTGAATTCTGTGTTTTCTCTGTTTTCTGACTTTCCAGTTTTCTCTGTTTCCTGACTTTCCTGTTTTCTCTGTTTGCTGACTTTTTTGTTTTCTCTGTTTTCTGACTTTCCTATTTTTTCTGTTTTCTCACTTTCCTGTTTTCTGACCTTCTTGTTTTCTATGCTTCCTGTTTTCCCTGTTTTCTCTGTTTTCTGACTTTCCTGTTTTCTGACTCTCCTGTTATTTATGTTTTATGACTTTCCTGTTTACTCTGTTTTCTCTATTCTGTGACTTTTATGTTATCTGTTTTATGTCTTTCTTCTTTTTGAACTTTCAAACTGCATGTTGAACTTTCAAGTTGCTAAAATTATTAACGGTACTTTATTGAGAATGAAGTTCGGTTTATAAATGTAGTGTCCTGTTGTTCAGCAAGAAAGTTTTACGGAACTAAATTTGAACCAAATATGAACTTCAAAGTTCGTTTCTTAAGTAAAATTTGAACTTTTGTTTGCTTAGGTTTCCTGTTTTCTTTGTTTTCTCGATTTTCTGATTTCCGTGTTTTCTCTGTTTTCTGACTTTCCTGTTTTCTGATTTTACTTTTTTCTTTGTTTTCTGAATTTCCTGTTTTCTCTGTTTTCTGACTTCTGTGTTTTCTCTGTTTTCTGACTTTCCAGTTTCCTCTGTTTTGTAACTCTTCTGTTTTCTCTGTTTTCTGAATTCCCTGTTTTCTGACTTCTGTATTTTCTCTGTTTTCTAATTTTTCTGTTTTCTTTGTTCTCTGATTTTCCTGCTTTCTCTGTTTTCTGACTTTCCTATTTTCTTTGTTTTCTGACTTTCCTGTTTGCCAACTTTCCTGTTTTCTGACTTTTCTGTTTTCACTATTTTCTGATTTCCCTGTTTCCTGACTTCCATGTTTTCTCTGTTTTCTGATTTCCCTGTTTACGTTGTTTTCTCTATTTTCTGACTTCCATGTTTTCTCTGTTTTCTGACTTTCCTGTTTTCTGATTCTCCAGTTTTCTCTATTTTCTGACTTCCCTGTTCTCTCTGTTTTCTCTATTTTCTGACTTTCGTGTTTTCTCTGTTTTCTGACTTTCCTGTTTTCTCTGTTTTCTGACTCTCCAGTTTTCTATATTTTCTGACTTCCCTGTTTTCTATATTTTCTGACTTCCATATTTTCTCTGTTTTCTGACTTCCATGTTTTCTCTGTTTGCTGACTTCCTTGTTTTCTCTCTTTTCTGACTTTCCTGTATTCTCTGTTTTCTGACTTTCCTGTTTTCTTTGTTTTCTCTGTTTTCTGACTTTTCTGTTTTCTCTGTTTTCTGACTTCCTGGTTTTCTCTATTTTCTGACTTCCGTGTTTTCTCTGCTTTCTGACTTCTCTGTTTTCTCTGTTTTCTGACTCTCCAGTTTTCTCTATTTTCTGACTTCCCTGTTTTCTCTGTTTTCTGACTTTCCTGTTTTCTCTGTTTTCTGACTTCCCCGTTTCCTCTGTTTTCTGACTTCTCTGTTTTTTCTGTTTTCTGATTTCCCTGTTTTCTTTATTTTCTGACTTCTTTGTTTTCTGTGTTTTCTGACTTCCGTGTTTTCTCTGTTTTCTGACTTTCTTGTTTTTTCTGTTTTCTGACTTCCCTGTTTTCTCTATTTTCTGGCAATTGACGACTAAGATCGAGTTGAATGGAGACGACTGGCTCTACGCTGACGTCGATGACGATGATAATCGTACTAAAAGCTATGAGCTTCAGTAAACTACAGAAAACGCTAAAAAAGAAAGCACCATTCTTAAATTTTCCTAAAACACAAATACACAAAATAGGAAAAAAATCGGAACATTTGGAAGTCGTGATTGAAATTAGGTTGATAAGTTTTTGAGTAATCAGTAAGTGTATTGCTGAATTAGCTCCAACTGTGGTCGAAAGAGATACAGTTGTTAGGAAGGGAAATGGAATGAAAACCATTCGGTAGATAGCAAAGACGGATTATGGATGAAGTATGGCCGGGAGAAAACTTTCGTGGAATAGCCGTTAGTGGGCGTCTGTATGATGGTAACCGCAAAATAATTTTAACATCGATTAAAGGGTTTTCGCGATTATCTGCGGGTGGCATTATGTATGTATGTAGTAGGTACTGGATCAGGCACGTGGTTCAGCGGAATTGATTTGTTATTTGTCAATCAAACCGGTTTCTCTTTGAAGTGTTCCTTTTGTGTTTGCATAGAATAAAAAAACAACTATTTAATTTGAAAGCATTCAATAAAGCTGTCAGCGTGGTTTATATAGAGAGCTAAATTGACTGTTTTGAATAGATGGAATGTTGACGTATTTTTGTTATTTGATGATTAATACGTTAAAGCTGCTAAAATGAAATGCACGCTTTAATTTTTATTGAAAGTCAAAATACGTACCAAAAAGACCGATTTCATACTGCATTAATGGAATGTTGCCAAAGATATTAAGTCCAATCAGTTTATTTTAACTTTTCCATTTTTAAACAATCAAAATGTCAATTTCTCACACACGTTTAGCAGCAAAACAGAATCGACTGACCGAACCACAACATAAGCAGTCAAGTAACAGACAGCAATAACAAGCATAGCTAACTTGAACAAAATTCTTTTTCCCGTCTCGTTATCAGACGGTCTATAAAAACCATCCTTCCAGAAGCAATACGACAGACAAAACAATAAATCTGTCACTGACTGGCTCCAGCATGTCGCAACCGCAAATAGTATTTTTTTACCTGTCGGTTCACCATAAACCTGAATGTCTTTGAAGATAAATACACAGGGTATTCTAATTAAAGGTCAGTTCCAGTTTCAAAGCAAAACATTCAATACGCTTTGCAACTGCTGCTGCTGCTACTGCTATGAATGTAGGTTAACGATAATCGTTTGACTTGCGGTTTGACTAGACAAAGCGAATGGTCCTCCTTTGTTCTGAATCGAAAAACAATTTTGTGACAAGCTGGTCAAGTAAGATAAATCAAAAGTCCAACCAGCACAGAATGATGCATGAGGGTGGAAAAATATCGAAAAATTGAGCAGGATTGGTACCGTTTTTTTGCTACCGGACGCATAACGACGATTTAGTTCGGTTAGCTCTCGAACTGCGAAGCAATTGGAAAGCATAAAAACCTATGGATAGTATTCACATTTCAATCTGGTCCGTCGAATGGTGCGTTTGTTCCACCAGCCGGAGTGTTCAGCTGTTAACTGTCGTATGGTAAAGCAAACCCGGTCGACCATTAGCAGCAACGGAGTGGACAGGAAAATTAAATTTTATAATATGCTAATGACTCCCATCGGAATCGTTTATTTCCGCACCGTTGTTGTTGTTGGTTGGTTGGAAAGGATGCAGCGAGCGGCGCAGTACCGAAGTGGGTTGGTTTCGGGGTGGAAATGTTTGGAGGAAAATTCAGGACACAAACAAGGCAAAATTAAATGTCCGCAGTCACTCTTTGGCACTGCTGGCTACTGGCTACTGGCACTGGCACTGCGGGTGCGGGTATGTGTAGTCCTACGTACGTATAAATACTGGGCGCGTGTTTGTGTAGGATTTATGAAAAGTCTTTTTAGCATATTTTTTGTTCAGCATCAGCAGGAATTTATTATTCCGCTCCTGATTTGGTGTGCTTTCCGTTGCTTTGAATTGTTTACTTGTTTGCTTTGCGCAGAGTAGAATTTTGATTTCCTATCTTTTCGTATTTATAATAAAAAGGGGGTTTGGAAATACAGCTTGAAAGAGGTTATCTTACGCGTTTCCTGTAGTGGCTACTGTGCTTCCATGGAGATAAATTCAACTGATGAAGTTCTTGAAACGATTTTTGATCATTAAAGTACTTTTTACTCCAACCCTGGTAATGTACGAAAGGTACACTCTCGTTGGAGACATATATTTACTATGGAAGACTGCACTATCTTGTTTCTAGGTATTCTGGTTTTGCTTATTCCGTATGGAATAGTTTTGAAATCGTAAGTTTAACAATGTTGCTCTTAGAAAAGAGCATAACAACTAATATTCTTAAATCTGAAAGAGAACCGATGAATCCGCTAGTTGAATTCAAGCGGCAGGTTTTTGTAACCAGTTGCTTCGGGCGGGCTGAACAATCCCCCGGTTCTGGTGTACGCAAACCGGCACGATACACATTTTTACGGAACCACGACTTATCGTAGCCCAATTTCTATATTACCTCGGACGCTGCTGATGGACTGAAACGAAGGATACGAACACACGTGTGTGTGGTGCCCGGTTGTTATTATCTTTCCAGTCCGTTTCCTTTCTGGAGCTTTACTACCGTATTTTGTCATTCATTATATGATAGCCTGCGGAGGTTCGTTCACCATTTCCACGTTTTGAGGATACGTTCATGGTGGTCCAACATGCCGAAAAATGGTTAGTTTATGTTTCTCTGAATTATTTTAATGAGCTTTAAGCAGCGAAATGTACCTACCTGCTGCCCTTGTTTATTTTCATCTCATTCACTGATTAACGTTTGCTCCATTGATTCTATTCCTGTTTTCCACAGCGAGCGGAAGGAACCCGAGCAACACAAATCGGCACCAGACGGACATAATTTTCCACCGAGCGACAATTTCGTTTTCAATTTTGCGCCATCTTTCCGCGGCGAGATGCAGCCCGTAGCACTGCCAGGTACTTGTTTCCGCGAGTCAACAATTTGCCTTTCAATTTTTCTTCGAGTTTTGTTTTGTTGCAATTGTAGGTAGCAGTTTTTCCCACCACCAGCCGCCACCCCGTCCCGATGATGTTGCTGTTTAGTTTTTCCTCATCGTCCGGCGAAAAGCGTCATGCAAACTGGAATACGTTCGGTAGGTAGGTAGTAGGTGAACATTTGTCAGAAGAAAATGAAAAGTAGTTTGCTTTCTCTGAATTATGCTGATTGCATTTGTTTGACTCTTTTCATAGCGCGATGCCTGGCGTCGTCCACGGTTACGGTTGAATTTTGGGCTTGCAGTTCTGCAGTTTCGTCAGCGGTTCCGTACCTACTTCACAACAATGTTGCTGCTGCCGCTGCTGGCTGGTGCGAGTGGGTGCAGAAGAAGCGCGGCAGCAGGAAGCCATTGGCAGCAGTTTACATTCATTTATTTGGAAAAAGTTTTCCACTGTTTTTGAAGTTGTCCGTACTGTTCGTTCGCGTTGTGTCCTTGTTCGAGCGCCATCGTTCTATGATTTTCGAAGGAACTCATGATAAATCTTAAGTGAAAAGATTTTTTTTTCGATTGCAAATTGTTGTGATGATGATGATGATGATGATGATGATGATCATGATGATAATGATGATGGTAGCGGAAGCAAAGACGGAGGGAGGTTTCCCAAACGAGGACAGTGTAAGTTATCAATTCCCGGAACTTATTCTAGCTGTTTCACTAAATAGACTTCTAAGTGAGTCGAGCCATCACAGTGAATAAATGTTTCGAGTCATTGTTGGAAGTTTATTACTCGTAGAACATTTTACCGACCATAATGAGTACAGCGCTATCTTTCTGAGAGCGATTAAGTAAAATGTTGTATACTCTTCTGTATTTAGAATAGCATTTATTTATTCACTATTCATTTTTTATAGAAACAGTGCCAAATTTTCATTCAGTTTTCCGACAGCGAAATGAGACACTATTGTTTTATATCTCCATCTCTGACATATCATCAAAAGCCTCCAGATACTTTTTATTTACATAATTTTACGTAAATTGAAACGTTTATATAATAACTTTTATATTCATAAGTTTTTCGTTCATTAAGTTCTATTTGCTTTATCTTTCTTTTTCTATACCTTACTTTCTATTTCTCTTTCTCTGTCAAGTTTTTTGATTACAGGGTCGTATGCAGCTTTGAACGTTGCCTAATCTACTTGCCTATTCACAACATTGCACCTAAGTTTTACTACACAATATCCTACCGTAGCTTTAAAAGGGCCATTGCAACTTAAATGACTAATTCGCTCAAGTAGCAATTTGAGTTATATGACTTTTTCTGTTTTACAAAATTGTACAAACAGTAAAAATACACAACATTACTGAATATAGTAAACCTCTCTCTTTGCTTGTTTGGGAACTGTAGAACTTTTGATATAAAAATACCCTAATTTTGGCCCCGAAATACTTGCAGAAAGGCATCATTTTATTCAAAAACTCTCCCCAGGGAATCAGAATAGTTCCAAGCAGACTGAAAAGTTCTATAAATCATGCTTAAAAGCACAAAAGTTAAATAAAATTTATAGGCTGACCAGATCGGGATAAAAAGCTGATAAAATCGGGAGTAGCAAAATCGGGCGCTGTCAAAATCGGAATATTATTGTAATGGTAACCACTATATTTCTATATAGTCATAACCTGAAATGATTCGGTGCAATCATTGTTGCTGAAGTCTATGGTTCGGTACAACCATAGATGAATAAAATGGTTCGGTACGACCAGTGATCACCAGCTCTGGACGAGGTTTATTGGCGAATAGCAGTGCGGTTTTCAAGAGGAACGCTCAACATCGGACTAAATGTTCACCTTGCGACAGGTCCTCGATAAATTCCGGGAATTCAACTTGCACACTCACCATTTGTTTATATACTTTAAGGCGGTGTACGATTCAGTTAAACGAAATGAACATAGTTATCCAACAAAACTGATTAGACTGATACGTGCTACCGTTCCACAGTGGGACGGTTTCAAAAGGAGACGGACATCGATATTTGTGACGAAACTTTTAAAGGTATCACCTTAATGTCTTCCGCAAAGTTTCATCACTTTATAAAAACTTTTTTATAGTATTTGAAAATTTGGGATTAAGGGGATAACACAATAGATAGAAAAAATAACTTTTTAGTTTTAAACTTACCGTCTTCGATTGGTAAGAAACATTTGTAGATAATATTATTTTGAGCAACTTCACTGAAGACAGAAACTGGCTATCTCTTAAGGAAAAAAAAGTTACGGAACGAAACTTCCGGGTACCCCCTTAATATTAGTTTTTTTTTACATAGCTCTTTTATTTCAACTCTTATAAACATGAAATGTTCTGCAAAGTTGTTGACAATGCTAATTTACATATTTTTGTAGAATGTGTGAAAACTCTACAATTGCCGGTTTTCAAGATGTTTAAATTTTTTGCTTTTTTTATTGCAAACTTTAAGGGGATATTTCTTGAGTAGTAGCAGAATGTAGCAGCTGACTTATAATGTTTTTGCAACATTCACTCTTTATGTATAAGAATATGTATAAATGACAGTGGGATCTGCATTTAAGTTTATCAGTTTTACAGCACAAAAGAACGTTTAAAGTTGTACAAATCTCATTTGACCTTAAATTAGTTGATTTCTTTTACTAAACATGTCTTATATACATTTAAACATAAAAGTAAATTGAGGCACGAATGCCATAACCAAAGTGAAAAGTAAAACAAAGCCTGGGGTGCTATTTTCGAAACTTGGCCCTTTGTTTTTTATAACGACAGACTTCACAGCAAGCTGTAGGAATTTAGGATAGTTGTAGGGATAGTGCTGTGATCCTATCGCAGCATCTCCCAGTCGAGATTCGAACAGGCGACAACTGGCTTGTTAGGTAGATTTTATTTACTTTGACTCTCTAGCGGGTAACATCGAAAAAACGTACGCTCGAGCTAATGACCTTTTTCCACGATTCTCATGTCTCCAACGGTATATCTATTTTTTTAAATCAAATTCATTACACAATTTAAATAAACCATATGAATAGCTCACAAAAATGTTGAGGTTGGTTGATTAGTTCTAAATGATCTTTTCTTTAAAAGTGAAAATGACGGAATAATCTTTTTACAATTCTCATGAATTCTTGGTTTTAAAGATGATAACTCTCGAATGCATGATCAGAATGTTGTAATCTTGTTTTCAAAATGTCAAGAATTCTGTTGTAAACAAACTTTTTATATTGTTCATTCAAAACAAAATTTCATATGTTGCTCTAGGGATCTAGGTCCATAGGCGATCTTTCTCGTTGAAGGGTTAAATCTTCAAAACTGAAAAACTTAAATGCAGTTTACTCATATGGCCAATGAGATCCCACAGTCATTTATACAAATTCTTACACATGAAGAGTGAATGTTGCAAAAACATCAGCTGCTACATTGTGCTACTGCACAAGAAACCACGGTTTATAGCTTGCACTAAAAAAAGCAAGAAATTTAAACAACTTGAACAATGACCATTGTAGAGTTTTCACATATTCTACAAAAATTTGCAAATTTGCACCGTCTGTAACTTTGCAGAACATTTCGTGCTTACAAGAGTTGAAATAAAAGAACTATGTGAAAAAAACTGATATTAAGGGGGTACGCAAGTTTCGCTCCATAACTTTTTTCCCTTAAGAGATAGCTACTTTCTATCTGTAGTGAGGTTGTTCAAAACCTACAAATGTTTCTTACCAATCGAAGACGGTAAGCTTAAAACTAAAAAGTTATTGTTTTCTGTCTATTGTGTTATACCCTTAATCCCAAATATTCCAATACTACTAGAAAGTTCTCAGAAATCGAAGAAACATCGCAGAAGACAGTAAGTTGATATCTTTAGTAGTTTCGTCACAAATATCGACGTTCGTCTTCTTTTGAATCCGTCCAACTGTGCGTTGATGGTTCAAAATCAAGCGTCAGGATTGCGGGTGAGACATCGGACTCGTTTGTGACGTTAGATGGTTTGAAGCAAGGTGACGGACTATCGAATTTGCTGTTCAACCTTGCATTGGAAGGTGCTAGTCGAAAGGCAGGCGTGCAGAAAAGTGGAAAATCTCATATGATCCTAGTGCTTGCTGACGACAGCGATATCATCGGTGTTAACGTTAGAACCATACACGTATCTTATAGAGGAAAGTAAGAGGATTGGGCGTATTGCGGCGGTTATGAAAAATCCGCATGCAGCGGCGGTGATAACGCGCTCAGGAGATAACCGCGAGATAAACGCAATATTAAAATTTAGGTTTTATGGTTTGCAGTTCTAAAAAATAACAGTTTTCTAGCATGGTTTTGATGAAAAACAATTGATTTAGTAGATTTTCATGCAATAAATTGCAGAAATTTGCTCTGCGGTGATCTTTTGATGGTTTGGTTCAACGGTCAAGATAACCGCGATGTGAGGATTTTTCTTGCAATCTGCAATACTATAAATTCTACCGAAACAAAGTATATGATGGCTGGTAGAGCATGGTAGCCTTTCGGGTGTTGGAACTGCGCTGGATGGAGATGGAGATACTTTTGCAGTGGTCGACGAATTTGTTTACATTGCCATTGGTACGTCAGTGGCATGTGACAACGATATGAGTCGTGAAGTAAAAAGGTGGATAGCGGCAGGCAACAGGGCCTTCTACGGAGTACGTAGCATGCTGAGATCCCGTAGCCTGCAATTTCATACAAAACTCGCGCTCTATAAAACGCTAATTCTCCCGGTGGTACTCAATAGCCACGAAGCGTGGACGTTAAAAGAGGACGACCGATGAGCTCTTGGTGTTTTTGAGCGTGAGATCATGAAAAAATCATCATGAAGATTCATGAGCGCATTAATCATGAAATATACGAAGTACACTCAAGTCTTTGTTTAATCGGTTTATTTTTACAATTTTTTAATTAACGCGGTTTTTTAATGACGATTATTGAATTAAGGTGGGATGCGAATATTGTGAAGCAACTAAAACATGGCTAGCTACAATGGGCTGGTCACGTAGCAAAGATGCCGGATGAGAGACCAGTGAAAACAATGTTTAGCAGAGAACCCGACAGAGGCCGATGACTTCGAGGCAGACCCGTAACCGTTGGATGAGCGCTGGTGATGTGGATGCTAGAGTAGCGAGTGGGTGTTAGGAGCGACTGGAGGACGGCAGCCCAAGACCGAGAAACGTGGAGACATCTCCTGAATTCGGCATCGATTCGATAAGCGAATGATAGCGTAAACCGACAAGAGCTATGGAAAATTTTGGACGAAAACGGCTTTCCGGGTAAGCTTACTAGACTTATCATGGCTACGATGGATGGGATCCAGTGCTGTGTGAGAATCTCGGGTGGATTGTCGGACCCATTCGAATCTCGCAGGGGACTTCGACAAGGGGATGGTCTTTCCTGCCTGCTATTCAACATTGCGCTTGAAGGTGTTATAAGGCGAGCGGCGATCGAAATGCGGGGCACGATTTTCAATAAATCCAGTCAATTTATCTGCTTTGCTGACGACGTAAATGCTGTCGGCAGAACATTTGAGGCGGTGGAAGATCAGTACACCAGACTGAAACGCAAAGCAGAGAAGATTGGATTGAAGATAAATACGTCTAAAACGAAGTATATGCTGGCGGGCGGGACCGAGCGCGACAGGGCTCGCTTGGGCAGTACCGTGGTAATCGACGGGGATGAGTTCGAGATAGTCGACGAGTTCGTATACCTTGGCTCACTGGCAACAGAGGACAACAATACCAGCCGTGAGATTAAAAGACGTATTATCAGCGGAAGTCGGGCCTACTACGGACTCCACAAACACTTGCGGTCGAACAATCTGAGCCCCCGTACAAAGTGCACACTGTACAAAACGCTAATTAGACCGGTTGTCCTCTACGGGCACGAAACGTGGACATTGCTAGAAGAGGACCTACGAGCACTCGGAGTTTTCGAACGGCGGGTGCTAAGAACCATCTTTGGCGGAGTGCAAGAGAACGGTGTATGGAGGCGAAGAATGAACCACGAGCTCGCGCGTCTCTACGGCGAACCAAGTATTCAGAAAGTGGTTAAAGCTGGACGGATACGTTGGGCAGGACATGTTGCTAGAATGCCGGACAACTATCCTGCAAAAATGGTTTTCGCATCAAATCCGGTAGGAACAAGACGAAGAGGGGCACAGCGAGCGAGGTGGCAAGACCAGGTGGAGCGAGATCTGGCGAGCACTGGGTGCCCGCGGAACTGGAGATCAGTTGCCATGGACCGAAACAGATGGAGAAATTATACTGCGCAGGCCTTGTCATAAGACGTTAGGCCAATTAAGTAAGTAAGTAAGTCGATAAGCGAATTGTCGCCTAAAAAGTAATAGTAAAAAAGTAAGTACGATTCGTGGTAAGTAAAATGATTCGTTACGATAATTGTTTATGCAGTGTACGGCTTCGTACGACTATTGGTCAATAAAATGGTTCTGTATGGGACTGAATTGATTGGACCGGTTCGACCATAGACAAATGAAAGAATTCGGAACGTTTATTATTGATTAATATACACTCAAGTCTCTTTTTACACGGTTTTTTACGATTTTTGAATTAACACGGTTTTTTATGATATTTTTTGAATTAACGCGGTTTTTTTAAACGGTTTTTTGAATTAACACGGTTTTTTAAACGATTTTTTGAATTAACACGGTTTTTTGAATCAACGCGATATTTATGTTTTCTGAATTTACACAGTATTTTTTCGATGGTTTTTAAATGATAGTGTTTGTATATCGTTCGGAAATTTTCTAAGAAAAGCCAGTATATGAAGTACCAAGACCTGCTACGTCTAATACGTACATTCCCAGAATAGAATAGCGCAGAACAACGTAGGTCAGAGGGAATGGATATTACGAGCCCCCTAAAACACACTCACATTATTAATAATAAAAAATAGTGTTCAATCAACAAAAACTATCAATTTTAATCTTTGTTGTTACAGTAACAATGTCCGTTGTTACGTTGTTGAAACAGTAACAATGTCCAAAATTCTAACCGTAATAACCAGATCCTGTTAATTACAATTTTTCGCAACGGCGGCGGCGATCGGGCTCCTAGAGCGACGATGACGAACAGCAATAGCCACAGCAGACAACTAGTCCTTTAGTTCCAGGTTTCAGTCAGAAAACTTTCAAAAGTTAAATTTCCAGATGGCGGTAATCTTCGCAAAACAACCACAAAATCTTCCAGCACAAAAACTACACACGTGAGTGAACAGAAGAAAACTCTAATATAAAACTGCAGATCAGAGGTTTTTTGTTCAACGCCAGTGTCGATTTATTAGGTGTGCAGCAAACGTCATCGTTTTGGCATACCGGGCAATACGGAGTTTGAGTACCATTCTTACTCGCATTGCTACTTCGCTTTGTGCTGTTAACTTATAGAGATTCCTTACAGATCAGTCGCATACACAAAATACTGACACGAAATCAAGCGAGGCACGCTGGCACCGTGTTGTTGGTGTGGCGTTACGATCACAGCACATTCTTAAAGCATTTTGCCCAAGAACACGTGACGGGAATCATCGCACTCAAGATGCAGCGATTCTAAAGAAGGGAATGTATCCTTGCTGAATTATAACGTCTTGGGTAATTGGGTATGTACTTTTTGTGGCTCTTTGGTAAGTGGCATCGCCGGCATCGACAGGAGTCCCAAACAACCGAGTTCGATTATCAATCGAGCAGAAGTGATTTTTTCGGGTTGGAGTTTTTCACTTGTTTTTTTACAGATATAGAGTAGAAATTTTAATTAATTTTGGTTATTTTCTACCAATAAGGCTTATACAAATTTGAAAAAAAGTTTATGTCCTGTTTATGGTCTCAAAATATTGTTGAAGGGGGGGGGGGACAAGAAAAAAATAATAACATTAAACCGTCAATAACCAAACAAAAGAGAAGAAACCAGCGTTTATTTTTCCATATTATTCAAATTTTAATACAGATATTTTGTACAGTACTTAAATTTTAGTTCAAGCCTTTTAAACTTCGAAATTTTTCGACCCAAGCACATAAAGTAAGCATCCTGGTAGAGATGAACCAGTTTGATAATAGTGGAGTGCCACAGGATCACCTTAGAGAGCCACAAACGTATAACTTGACCTTCATTTGAATTTTGTTTTGAACCTCCGTGTCACCTTGCTTTTTTTAATAATCGAAATCCGTGTCACTTACTAGTTCAGAACTCGGTAAACACGATATAGTATCGTAATCTAACCATAGTGTGAAAATGGCAGTTTAGATCCCTGCCACTTTATTACTTGGAACGCTTATGCTGTGCTATCGACATGTTTTAAGAAAACAAATCTCTGAAGCTATTCACGTTTCTTGGTCAACCTTTTAGTCATGAATATCAGGCCTCTCCTCAGCTGATGCTTCTTCTCCAACAATAACGTGTTTACCTTTGTATATTGAGGATGCACATTGTTTCGAAAATTTCAAGTTTCGAACAGTTCAGTGACATGCTGCATGCTGCATGCATCCAATGAATGGTAAAAACTGTATCGTTGAGTTTTACGTCCTCTACCTCCAAAATTAGGGTAGTTACTTGGACATTACGGAGTAAAACGACCAATTTTGAGCCCCGAAAAATTGTGTTTCTATTTTTATCTTATCTAGTACCTTTGACGGAAAAAAATAATCCCACTGCAATTCAAAAATCGGAATATCTCATTCAAAAGCGGTACCAAATTTCACTAATATATTGTTTAATTGATTGTTGCCTCCATCTAATTCGGTTATCTTAAAACAAGGTAAATTAAAATGGAATCAAGCCGAAAGTCTGATTGCAGGCACCCCAATTTTCGACGTCGGGAACTTAAAGATTAAGCACAATAGTTGCCTGTGACTTGCAGCAGAATCAGAAAGCTTAGTTCGTGAAAGAAAGTTGATTGAGACTAACGAGATAATTATAACTTTGCACATATTGGATAATTTAGAGATGTAAACTCATTGAACTGCGAAAAAATCTGCTTGTCATTAAAAAATGCAACAGACTAATGTGACACTTTATTTTTTTGCCCCTTCACTTTTCGAAAATTTTCAAAGGGGGGGGGGGGGGTGACATAAACTTTTTTTCAAATTTGTATAAGCCTAATTGAATTATGCATTATGCATTATGACAAATAACACAGTTCTGTGTTCCTACTACTACTTTCTTGGTAGAGGGAACACAAAACTTCGCATCTAATTACACGTAAATTCATTTAAGACTGTACGAAACTGTTTCGTGGTAGAAAACAACGAAAGGAATTCGTACATTTTATGCTTCATGGTACTGATACAAGATTTTACATTTTTACGACGATTTTGGAATTAACACAGTTTTTTTTACAACAATTTTGAATTAACACGGTTTTTTTACAACAATTTTTGAATTAACGCGGTTTTTTTAAACGGTTTTTTTACACGGCACGTATCCCCCGTGTAAAAAAAGACTTGAGTGTATATGGTTCGGTACGATCATCGATAACTAAAATGATTCGGTACGATGCACAGTGGTTAAAAATGCGAAAAACGCGAACCTCACCATTTTCAAAGGGAAAACGTGATAAAAAGCTACACTATTATTAGCAAAGTTGTTGTATATCATTAAAGCCAACTTTTGACAGGAATAAATTTTTGATTAATCCACCCTAAAGGGAGATAAAAAAATATTTTTTTTATTATTCGAAAAAACAAAATATGTTCTTTAGCAAACCTGTAGAAAATGAAATTTAGAGAAATTTTGTCGAAGATACTTTGGCTCTAACTCTTTAAACAAACGGTCTGCAGTATGTTTTGTATGATCAACACCTAAAAACTAAAAAAAATACACTTTACTCTTTTTGATGGTATTTTGAAGGCCCCCTATGTTCTAGAAAGTTGCTTATATTTAAAAAACACACCATTTTGCTGAAAATCATAATACTATCTTAAAGTTTTATGCCGGCTTTTTCATACCACAATATCTCGGAAAGTGGTCAATAGTTGTAGAAAAGATGATAAACATTTGAAAGGGTAAAATTTTGCCTTCCACATTCTGGTAAATTCATTAGTATCCCTTAGTTTCTTCGGGGCGAACTCGTCTCTCGAAAATTGTTATTTTCAACATCTTATCAAATTTTTTTTATCATGGCATTGCAAAACTGCTCGATATATTCACGTACTATGTACAATAGCTCTTTGTTGAGTGAACTCTAGTGAGAATAGATGAAAAAGATAGCTAACAACAGTTCAAGGGCTCTTTTTCATCATGAATATTTAAATATATTGCAAAAGTGTGCACACAAGAGTAAATTGGTTGCATATTTCACGTTCTTGCACAGGAGCTGTTTTGTTTGCTTACTTTTTACAGAACGCCTTGTTTTTATTCCAGTACATAGAACTCATAGAACATTATTAACATAGAAATACCGGAATGCTACTAATTCTTTTCTTTTTTCACAGTAGATAATTAAACTGGAGTTATACTAGAAGGAGAACGAGGTGCACTATGAAAGATCTGGCGCGAACAAGCAATAAAAACGGCAGATTTTCTATTTGATTGCTCCTGTGCAAGAAAAAGAAATATGCTACTTATTCACTCTTGTACGCACATGCTTTTGCAAAACAAAAAAAAGAGCTTTTGTAAATAGTACGTGAATATATCGAGCAGTCTTGCAATGCCATGATAAAAAAAATTCGATTAGATGTTGAAAATAACAATTTTCGAGAGACGATTTTGCCCCGAAGAAACTAAGGGATACTAATGAATTTACCAGAATGTGGAAGGCAAAATGTTACCCTTTCATATGTTTATCATCTTTTCTACAACTATTGACCACTTTCCGAGATATTGTGGTATGAAAAAGCACCATTTTCATCAAAAAAGTCATAAAACCGGCATAAAACTTTAAGATATTATTATGATATATTCAGCAAAATGATGTGTTTTTTAAATATAAGCAACTTTCTAGAACATAGTGGGCCTTCAAAATACCATCAAAAAGAGTAAAGTGTATTTTTTTAGTTTTTAGGTGTTGATCATACAAAACATACTGTAGACCGTTTGTTTAAAGAGATAGAGCCAAAGTATCTTGAACAAAATTTCTCTAAATTTCATTTTCTACAGGTTTGCTAAAGAACATATTTTGTTTTTTCGAATAATAAAAAAAATATTTTTTTTATCTCCCTTTAGGGTGGATTAATTAAAAATTTATTCCTGTCAAAAGTTGGCTTTAATGATATACAATAACTTTGCTAATAATAGTGTAGCTTTTTACCACGTTTTCCCTTTGAAAATGGTGAGGTTCGCGTTTTTCGCGTTTTAAATCACTGTGCGATGGTTGTTCAATGAAGCATGGGTTCAGTACGATCATAGATGGATGAAATGGTACGACCATCGATGAATAAAATAACTCTGTATGGCACAGAATTAAATGTCTCTGGTTCCACCTTTGACAAATGTAATGTTTCGGTACGTTTATTGGTGAATAAAGAATCTGATGGTGACCGAATAAAGTAATCAACAAAGATTAATATTTCACCGATGGAAATCAATTTGAACACATGCACATACAAACGTGGTAATAAAAGCCAAATCATTGTTGAATAAAATATATGGTTCGCTACGACCATAAATGGTTCGGTACGGCTATTGATAAATAAATGGTTTCGGTATGATCATTGTTGAATGAAGTACTTGGTTCGGTATTTTGGCCGACATATATGGTAGGAAGAGGCTCCAGAGAAAGCAACGTTTGCCACCCACGGACAATGACTATTGACGGCGATGAACTGGAATTGGTTGTTGAGTTCGTGTATTTGGGATTTCTGGTCATCGCCGACAATATCGCGAGTAAGGAGATCCAACGACGCATTTAAGCTGGCAATCGAGTCTACATTTCCCTCCGCAAGATGTTTCTATCATGGAGCATACGCAGCCGCAAAAAGCTGACGATGTACAAAACGCTAATCGAACCGGTAGTCCTCAACGAACTGGAGACAGTAACATTGTTTACGGAAGACATATGTGCACATGCCGTATTTGAACGAAAAGTGTTGCGGACTATTTTTGGCCGAGTACAAACGGAGAGTGGCGGAGGCGTATGAATCACGAGCCGCAGGCACTGCTTGGAGAGATTTCTGGCGAAAGTTGGGAGACTATGATGAGCTGGCCACGTCGCAGGGATGCCGGGCGACTGCGCAGTGAAATCCGTTCTCTTCAAGAACCCCACCGGCACCAAGAATAGAGAGGCATAACGTGCTAGATGGCCTGCCTAGGTCGAAGACGACTTGCGTGTGTCGAGACGTGCAACAAATTGGCGACGAGTAGCCCAGGACCAAGTACAATTGAGAAAAACACTTGATACGGCAAGAGCCACCCCGGCTCTCGGCTGGTAAAGTAGTAAGTAGTAGTAAGTTTTCTCATAGAAATATCAGTAATTTTTTTACTTTTTTGATTAAATTTTCTCTCTAATAATTCTGCCATGCATAGCATAGGTATGCCATGCATGGTATAGAATTGAATGGCCCGGTTCGACGTTAGACCAATAAAATGTTTCGGTACGTTTATTGTTGAATGCAGTATATGGTTCGGTACGACCATTGATAAATAAAATGATTTGGTTCGACCATGTTAAATGAAAAGATATAGATCGGTAAAATCATAGGTGAATGAAATTGGCTTGATACGCATATTTACCAAGTGGGTTTTGTACGATCATTGTCGAAAATATGGCATTATTCAGTATCATGGATCTTGATTATGAAGTAGTCTTACTGGTGCTTCTGAAAAACTATCAATGTTAAATGCCATTGCCATTTATAATGCCATTTATGATGCCATTTATAATGAATAGCATGGCGCTGTTTTAATCTTTTTCCATACTTTCAGTATGCCAGGAGGCAAATACGTACGGGCCATCACTAATGTCAAGGGAGACTGTGATATTAAAAATAGGGAAACAGAAGAAGAGTAATATGCTAAGTGGAACTGAACAAAAATTAGACGAACATCGGCTGAGCCATCTTCAGGATTTCATTCGCTTGGGAAATACCAGTTGAATGGATGACAAGTTCGGCTTTTATCCCCAAATAAATATAATAAATGGCAATTGTTGGCAAATTGTTTTGACGCGTGTAAGTTAGACATCTTTTTTATGCTTTTATATTTAGTAGTTTCCTTTAATCATATTTTATCTGGTGAGAAGAGGAGACATGTGGGGGTTGAATACCTCTGATACAGAATATCGCTTATCCCAGATTCAGAACATGTCTCGCGCAATACACTATATCGGTAGTCTTGCGCTGCGCTACCGTCGCGAGGAACGGGTTGAACAGTTCGGTGCATCATCGGTATCATCTAAATTCCGATCGCGTTCAACGACCTGACTGCTGATCAGTTGACAGCAGTTGGTTAACAAGTAAGACTTGGGCGATTCTTTGTGGCTGTGAAATAGACTTAGCACAAAAATGCCAAATCTTTCTAATCTATTCGTTGAGAATCTATTGTGCGTCTCCTGGTTTCTATGCCCGCTCGACGGATCACCTCCTCAAGTGCGATGTTGAAAACCAAGCAGGATAAGCCGTCATGATGCGTCACCTTGTCTCAACACATCACTCAATCTAATGTAGCTTTGATTTGTGGCGTCAGTTTATCCGGAAAACCATGTTCGTGCATTATCTGCCATAGATGGTTTCGATCGACTGTATCGTATGCTGCTTTGAAATCAATAAAGAATTTTTCTGCGAGGTTTTTCTGCTAATCTGAAAAAGTAGTATTTTCAATCTTTACGGTTTTGCTAACTTATCATTACAAGTGACGGGATATTTGTGCAGCACGGTAGATCTAATCCAAATTTGTTGATTTTTATCCTTTTCGGGTCCTGTTTCATTAAAAAATATTAGGCGCTGTGAGGCAATTGAGGGCGGACTCCGAATCGCGTGCGTTCCTTTCTTCCTTTCCCTTGTGATTTATTTATTTGTAGTCACAATTTAGGCAAGTGTGCAGCTGCAGTAGGTAATTTCGAACTCAATTCGATATAATTATATTTTCTGTTGACTAATGTTGTCAAAACTTTTACAACATATCCAAACATACTTTATTGTACATTATTATCACCCAAATCCACAGTATCATACACAGTCGCCTGTCTAAACTTTAAGTGAATGTCCCACTCAGGCGCAAGTAAGTCCGTGGCATTCGTCAGCTGAAAACTGTACAAAACCATAATCCGACCTTTCAGTAAAGAAACGGTACAGATAAATTTGAACGGTCATCGCACGAGGAACTTTTCTTCCCACGCCAGCTTCCGGTCCGGTCCAACAGACTGAGGCTGAGGATTCTCATGCTTTCGACTACTGCAGCAGCAGCAGCAGTGCTATCATTATGAGACTATTTTTTCTTTCCCCTTTTACTGGCACTCGTTCTCTAATCCTCACGTTTCACACTGCTGCACCCGAGGATGAGTCTGCTCGGGGAATTAGTATTCATATCGTATTATGACAAATTAATCTTTCTCGTTTTGGTTCTCTCATCCTACATCGCAAAGAGCTATGTTTATTGTGGCTCGCTAGCAAAACTCGTTTGGAGAAGTTGGTGATGTTTGATGCTTAATTTGTTTCATTTAAGGAGCGTCGTAAAGAACGCTAAATTTAATTGAAATAAAGATTGAACTTCATCCTATTTTTGAAACATAATATTATATTCGAAATCAAAACCAACTTTCAAAAGTAGTCCCAGACAAGTCGCCTCACGTGACGCATATCCGTTACTATCGATGGAACCCACTTACTGTGGGTTGTAATTGAAGTACCCTTCTCATATGACGTTCCACACGACAAAATAGTGGAAAGTTTTCCAGGGGACGAGCTCTCCGACTCCGCTTTCTTTTTTCTGACCAGCCAGCAGCGCCAGCCGAGGTAAACCCACTACGGGCTGCTTTTGTCGCCACCGTGACACCTGCTAATCGGATGACGAACCAGTTCATATGTCGCTGTTGCCCAGCGGAGGCTGGATGGATGGACTGTGGTACAAGAGCATCCTGTCATTTCTGGCCGATTGCCACTGATGAGTAAAGTTGGTTCCTAGAGACCTGGCGAACACAACGCCACCAGAAGTTGGTATTTCCAGTTAAACAAAAACAATAACAGGCGGGTGAAAGGAGGTGGAAATTTATTTGCAACCCGATATAGAAAAATCTATTTGAATGCGAAACGTTTGGCTACGCTACCGACATTGAGCTCACATTGTACCTATACGGTTTTTGAATCAGAAAAACTTTTATTTCACACATTGTTATGTTTCAGCGAACGGCATCCCTACAATAGTACACGTGGTTGGAACGGACGGTGGAGCAAGATAGTGGTAGTGGGGCTATGGCTAACGGGGTGGACCTGCTCGCCTCTGCCTCAAAACGGTGGTCCTGCTGATGGACGCAGAACTGGCTGCCTAATTGAAGCCATCAAGTGCAAATGTGGCATGACGCTCTGACCTATACCTACAGAGCAGCAGTTAGTGCAAGGTTTTGCCCTTGCGTGCTTTGCACACTGTCGACGAGGTTTGATTTAATTTCATCCGCAAAACTAAATATATGCGTTGAACGTTTACGCCGCAGAAATGAAATTAGTGCCGGATGCTGCAGTTTGCACGAGCGCCGCTTTTTGCACGAAGGGAAAAAGGCTGATTGCAGTTTGATGGAAACTGTACATTTGCTCGCTTAGTTAGATATTATTACAGGTAAGTCTGAAAATTAAGCATTCACTGGGAACATCGTGGTTTGATTGCGCAGTTTTTTACATCGGGGAAGTGCACATTCTAAATTGGTTTTAATTTGAAGAAAGAAGTAGTAATCAATGGTGTTATCAAATTTAGAATTCTGTTCGGTCATGATGAGACACAATTTGATTGTAAAATAGGATGTGCCCTTTTGCATCTGGTGCTCTGGAACTATATCAGTTGAAATTCAATTATTTTTTTTTCGATTTTCAACCTCTGTAACTTATATACGTTTCGGGTTAGTTGATACAATTACTTGTGGTTTGACTCATTTGACGCGCCTGTCTCCCTTACCTTGCCCCCTACTCTAGGTCAAATGACATCTTTTGTCCCGCAGCCACTTATACATCTGTTTTCTTTTTGAAAATACTCATAATGAAAGAGAAATAAAGCTTTTTTTCTTTATTTGGATTTCTACAGATTTAGAATAAGTAGACGAAAAGAATCTAAAACGTGAGGAAAAGACAGCGAAGAGCCACCGTTGTTCAGACGTTTCCGGAACTAAATTTTTTGAGCAGTTCGAATTTTTTACCGTACAGCTTAAAAACTGTAATTTTTTATTGAGTTATATTTTAATTTGCGAAAGTGATTATCAAATTAAGTGTACTCACATGAGTAGTTCAGGCTTTACATTAATCCGAAACTCTTTTTGTACCTTAAACCTCCTGCAACTGTCTAGCGAATCCTAGAAACTGCTTTCCTTACTTATTTACAAGTTACAAATTAGCTTTAGTAAATTTACCTTTTTAAATTACAAAATTCACTTTAGAAAACTTATATAAAGTAATAAATTGCTCCTGCACTAGCTTCAATTTCCAATCAGTTTCAATTAGCTTTTTTTGTTTTTATTTCTCTCCTTCCGTTTTCTCTTCCGTCGATGACAATTCTTAACGATGACAGGTTTAGCCCACTGTTGAGGAGCGCTTCTCCCCCTCGGTAGGGTTGCCAGTGGTGTCGTAACAACCGTAAAGACGACGAAAATGCGATGAAAAAATAAAAAAGTGATTAAAAGATGCCGCAAATACGATGAAAAGTTAATATTTTTTGAAACGATGGTGCTACAATTGATGAAGGGACGGTAAGGGAAAGTAATGAAGAAGGATTTTTTGGGAATGGAGGGGAAAGAGTGTCCAGCGCCTCTGTGGTTCATAGGTACACGGGTACCAGCGAGCCACATGCCCTGGTGGGTGTTGTGGGTTCGAATCCGGTTATAATCTCAGATTATAGCTCGGTTCGACCCATGCACCTTCTAGCATTGGACAAAAGGCAGGAGTCACAACGACAACTTGTTAAGCGTAGCTACCTATTACCCACCTTCCTTTCCACTCTTTTCCCTCCATTCACAAAAAATCCGTCTCCATTACTTTCCCTTACCGTCCCTTCATCAATTGTAGAACCATCGCTTCAAAAAATCTATACCTATAAAAAAGGATTTCTGTCTGTCTGTCCGTATGTTCCTTATAGAATCAAAAACTACTGAACCAATCGGCGTGAAAATTTGCATGTATAGGTTTTTGGGGCCAGGAAAGGTTTTAGTGATGGTTAGAGACCCCTCCCCCCACTAAGAGGGGGGGCTCCCATACAAATGAAACACAAATTTCTACATAACTCGAGAACTAATCAAGCAAATAGAACAAAATTTGGCATGTAGGTGTTTTTGGTGACAAGAATTTATTCTATGGTAAATTGGGACCTCTCTCCACTTTAGAAGGGGAATTATGACTCCTCTCCCCTTTAAGAGGGGGGGGGGCTTCCATACAAAAGAAATACAAATTTCCTCATAACTCGAGAACTAATCAAGCAAATAGAATCAAATTTGGCATGTAAAGGTTTTCGAGGGCAAGAATATTTTCTATGGTGAACTAGGACCCCTCCCAACTTTAAGAGGGGGGGGGCCTCCCACATAAATGAAATACAAATTTCCTCTTAACTCGAGAACTAATCAAGCAAATGGAACAAAATTTGGCATGTGAGTTTTCGAGGGCAAGAATATTTTCTATGGTGAATTAGGACCCCTCCCCACTTTAAGAGGGGGGGCTTCTACACAAATGAAATACAAATTTCCTCATAATTCGAGAACTAATCAAGCAAATGGAACCATATTTGGCATGTGGGTGTTTTTGGAGGCAACCATTTTTCCTATGATGAATTAGAACCCCTTACCTTTTTAGGAGGGGGGCTCCTATACAAACGAAATACAAATTTCCTCATAACTCTAGAACTAATCAAGCAAATAGAACCAAATTTAGCATGTGGGTGCTTTTGTAGGCAAGAATATTTTCTATGGTGAATTAGGACCCCTCCCCACTTTAGGAGGGGGGGCTCCCATACAAATGAAAAACAAATTTCCTCATAACTCGAGAAATAATCAAGCAAACGGAACAAAATTTGACATGTAAGTGGTTTTGGAGGCAAGATTTTTTTCTATGGTGAATTGAGACCCCTCTCCTCTTTAGAAAGCGAGTGTTATGACCCATCTTCCCTTTTAAGAGGGGGGGGGGGGCTTCCATACAAATGAAAATGTCCTCTTATCTCGAGAACTAATCAAGCAAATGGAACCAAATTTGGCATGTGGGAATTTTAGATGGTAGAAATTTTTTCTATGGTGAATTACGACCTCTTCCCCTTTTAAGAGGGGGACTCCTATACAAATTAAATACAAATTTCCTTATAATTTGAGTACTAATCAAGCAAATGGAACTAAATTTGGCATGTGGGAGATTTTTGAGTCTTGAATTTGTTGATTACTCTCACCCCTGGGCTAGGGGGATATGGCCTCTCATACAAATAAAACAGACATTTTTGCGAAACTCAAAAACTAATCGAACTCGAGAAGTTCGAGACTCTTCCATAAAACATTAGTCAATAACAAGACTACAAAAACTATCTATAGTAACACTAGATCATTCAGGACGAGACGGCCGCGAGTGTTGCCAGTGACCCGCCGTCGGAAGCGCCGCCCACATTGGGGAGACAACTCCCCGCAGAAATCACTACTGTCTAGGTTTATTTGTTTTCCTAGGTCTACCTGGGTTTCCTGAAACGAACGACAGCGAGTAAGGAGAGGATCGCGAAATGGTACTTTCCACAAAAAAGTTTTCCGTTTAAGGTTTAAGGTTTTTCGCAAAATGATATTCAGCGAAATGTTGTACAATCATGGCGAATATTACTATCCGCTTTCTGGCTTTACTGTGAGGAAAAATTGCAAATTTGTATATTAAACTTCCCATTCCTGGTAACTAATAAGCATTAACATAAGCAGCAAATCAGCGTATCTGGCATTTTATGCTGCACGCTTTTGTATATTTCTTTTTGTCTGCATAGGTGTTGTAAATTGGCACCAAAGTTGTATTCAAATTCTTCGTGTCGGTAATTTGCTGTAAATTAGCATTGTCAGCACTATAAGAAGGTTATTACTAAAGCAGCTGTATATTTTGCCAAAATAGCAATTATGTAGCATTTAAGGCAGAAAGGGTCGCGAAAAGAGCGACCCCAAAGAGCATTTTTGTTGTATAGTAGCTTATTAAGCGCTTGTTCCATTGCAATGCATTGGTTTCAGCTATACAATTGTTGAATAAGCTTCTTTTAAATAAAAATGTTTGTTGGAACGAAACATGCTAAAAACAGCCAAGAAAGAACGATGAAAGTATAGTAAAAAGGTAACCACAAGTCGGCAAATGATGAAAAGTCGAAAAAAGTAACGAAGTGACAAACGGCGAAACGACGATGAAAGGATTATAGAAAAAAGGATGTCGAAAAGACAAAAAGCAAGACTACGACTAAAAACATGACTAAACACGACGAAGAAAACAAAAAAAAAGACTGTTAAAAGTGTCAAAAAGGTGTCCAAACAAACAAAAACGATAAAAACGGCAAATCCGATGAAAATTGATAAAAAATGCCAAAAGCAAACTTCAACCAAACACCCCAAGCTGGTTAAAATGACTATAATTTAACATTTAACGAAAAGACAGCTGACAATAAACAAGCGACGAGAAAATTGCAAAAGTAATCGAAAAGACAACAAAAAAAAACAGCGAAACTATGACGAAAACGACAAAAAGATGACAATAAAAATGAAAGAGAGACGACAGAAAGACGCCAAAATAACAAAATAGAGCCACCGAAAAAGTCAAAAACGGAGGTTGAAAACGGCGGACGACAGACGACGAAATTGCTCGATAAACAACGACTAAAAAGCGTTAGAAACTTGAAAACACGGCAAAACATGCACAAAGCAATGATGAAAACGCGCCAGATTTGTCGGCTAGGATGACGAAAAGACACTAAAACAGCGCAAAAAGTCGTCACAAAAATCAATAAAAACTGAAAACACAGCAAAAAAATCATTTAAAGAGTGTCAAAAAGACCACAAAATATACAGACAAAGACAATGAATATACAGTACTGGACAATATAAAGTACGCACCCGCTCTCATACTATATAACACGCGGTATCTTTTTTATTGTCAAACATATGAACTCGGTATATTTGGACAAATTGTAGTATTTTCACTGCTTTAAATGATTTATGTATCGTTATATATAAACATTAGCTATTTTGATCAAGCTATTGTATAGTTCTAGAAAAAGTCAATTTTTAGTTGGTCATAATAAAGTACGCACTACGAATATAATGACTGCATAACGCCGCCTACTGCATACGAATAGTTTCCTCGCCATCACACTGCAGCGAAGTGTCAAAACAAATTGTTTGTGATTGATTTTTCATTACTGGTGCGCGTTTTTATCTGGTACGATGTCAAAAAATCAAATTTGTGAAGATATCCGTAAACTTATCGTTAAAAATCGTAAGGAAGGTTTCTCGAATAGAGAAATTGCTCGAAGATATGAAATTAGTGAGGCAGGAGTACGAAAAATATTGAAAAAATATGAGGAACTTGGAAGCGTGAAAGACCGGACTGAAAGAGGAAGAAAGCGGAGGACTACAACCAGTGATGATCGCCTGATTCGTCGAAAAGTAGCTAAAGATCCGTTCTCTACCAGCCGAGTAATCCGAGAAAATACGAACTTAAATATTTCCGAACGAACTGTTCGTAGAAGACTGAAGGAAATGGGATTTAAAAATGGATTTGCTCAACGAAGGCCATTTATCCGAAATGTTACAGGTTTGTTTATTTCATATTCAATATTTGTTTTTAAGTAATATTAATTTGTATAGGATCAAACGTCTTAAATTTGCTCAAAAATATATCGACAAACCTAATTTTTGTTCGATCACTGTGAATAGTTATCTACTATAAATAATGAGAAAAGCATGAAAGTTTCAAGATGTGGTAAGTGCGTACTTTATTTTGTCCAGTACTGTAGAATAGAAACAAAGGAACGACGAAACCATAATAAAGAAAACAATATTTTAGTTGTCTTTTTCTATGTGCTGGGTTAAGGGGACATAAACGACTCTTATTACGTCGAGGTTGTTCCGCGCGCACTGGAACGATTGTTTGTATGATCGGCCACTTCCCGTGGTCGGATCATTACAAAATTAGTATCAAAATAAGCGGAAAAGACAGCAAAATCAAAGTCTGAAATGAAAAAGTAATCATTTTTTTTAAATTTTAGTCGTTTATGTCCCCTTAAAAGGGCCGTTGCGAATGATCTTAATGATCGTTTTTTTGTGGTGTACAAAAATGACGTACACATGACGGAGAAGTGATGTGAAGATGGCTAAACGACCACGAAAAGAAGACAAAAATACGACAGAGAAATAACAGGAAGACGGCGAAAACGCGTCAAAAAAACAACAATACGAAAGACGCAATGTCAGTAAATAGACGGTGAAGAGGCGGTGAAAAGACATGACGAGAAAGTGATGACAAGTAAGCGAAAAGTAAATGACAATAAACGTCGAAAAGATTAAAAATTGATGCAGAAAAGGCGATGAAGAGACGATTAAATGACAGCAATAAGAAAAGCCAAAATAGACTACAAATGAGGACAAAAAGATGCAATCAAAAAGAACAAAAAATGCGACAAAAGACAATAAGAAATAATAACAAATTGCTGGAAACAGACAAAAAATAATTTAAAAATGCCAGAAAAGCAGATGTTAAAAAACGTGCCGCGGATCCATCAACGTACTGAAAACCATACGAAGCAAAATAAAAGATGAAAGACGGAAAAACATAAAGGAAAGACGAATGATCAAGACGATTGACGAAAGTCAAGAGTAAACGCCCTTAATTAATTTGAGTCTAATAGTAAATGCGTATGAAATGATTTAGATTAAAAAAGTAATAATTTTAATTTCAAGGACAATACCTTTAAAACAAGAGTGGTCACACATTGAGGTGGTAAATAAGAAGCTGAGTTCATCCGAGTTAAAAAAACCCGATTTAATCCACCTAGTGGTGAAAGGAACCTTTGTTATACGGTCTTACTTGGTAATTGAGATAGAAATCGACACGTTTTCGGAACAAAATTCATCTATTGGTTAACGTTGCGTAATGCGTTGGTTTACATAAAATTTTTGAAAATTGAATAAGTTTACAAATTTTGAACAAAATAGGAACACTTTTAAATTTTGATAGATCCTTTTTTCATGTAATTGCTGAGTAAGGATAAGTAAGTTGTTATTAATTTGAGTAAGTGCAAATAAAAGTAAATTGTAAGAGGAAATCTTATTCTTTAACATATACATTGCCTAGTAAAGGTCTAATTTATAGGTTTTTGAACTATGCATAATTTCCTGTAATGCCATTCTATTTGATTCACATCAATAGAGTTTTCTTGAATAATTTTAATCAATTTTTATTAACCTTCGGTTACTCACGCTGTTGTATTTTGTACAACACGTGTAGGTTTTTCAACGCCATATTGTTATAAAGTTACAAATCGTTGTTTAACTAACGAATATTCTTCAATAAACTTATTCTGAGCAAAATGTCATAATTATTCAATGCATTAATAATTTAAATTGTTAGAAAAATAGATCAGCATAAACCGCCATCACAGAAACGAAACAATCAGCATGCGAGGTGTACCGCAATCGACCCCAAGTGGAATTTTCTCTTGTTTCTTCATATGGAAAAATGGTGTCTGTATGCAGCAAAACTAGCCAATGTAAAATGTTTAAAATGTATCCGTCTGCTGGTAGTCGAGTAATTCGTAGTCAAAATTAAGGTATTTTTTTATAATCAAAGTTCTACAGTTCCTAAACAAGCAAACGTACAGGTATACTATTTTCAGCAAAGTTGTGTATTTTTATCATTTGTACAATTTAGTAATACATGAAAAAGTCATACAACAATTACAAAAAGAGTAAAAATATAAAAACTGAGTTTACAAATTCATATACAATAAATAAGATTTTTCTATCTTAGCTGTAGAGATGGAAGGTTACTGTCTCTAGCAAAATTTCTTGTAATAATATGCTCTATAACTTTGCAGAGCACATCAATGTGTTATATTGACACTGAAGAAAAATAATTTTTTTTATTTCACTTTTAGGGGGATTAGTCAAAATTTAGATTCCACCAGACGATAGAGCATTCAATTTCAAGAAACTATTCTAAAGGTTCGATAAACCTAAAACCAAGTTTTCCCAGTCAAACCTCTAGTGCGCACGTTTTCTTTGGTTTGGGGTTATAGTGCGCGCGAGTAACTGTGTTGCAAAAGTTGGCGCGAGTGTTCGAGGGTTAATATCTTTTGACCGGTACAACCAATTCTTATGAAATTTTGCATATATATTCGTAGTGTCAAAACCTCTCGTTTGATATAAAAATAATTGAAATTAGGTAAATTATCTTGGTTAAAATCATTATAAATTATTGTTAATTTTGGTGTGGTGTATACGGTTGCTCATAACTTTCAAATTAAACGTCCAATCAAAAAACCATTCAATAGTGATCTATTAGCATATATTATCTTTCAAATGAGACTAATAGCGCATAAATCGGTTTGGCCATCTCTAAGAAACAGGCGATAATTATTACCTTGTCAAAACAGGTTTTTTAAGCATAACTTTTAAACTACTTGTTTGTTTTCAATTAGAAATTACTGAATAATTTAGCTTTAATAAGGGCTTTCATTTGATACTAAGATCGTTGAAATCGGTCATGTAGTTCTAGAGAAACCCGTGTCACGTATTTGTCACATTTTTGTTTATAACTTTTAAACGAAACGTCGTGTCACGAAGCAACTCAATAGTGATCTACTAGACAATAATACCTTTCAAACAAAAGTAATAGCAAACGATTCGGTTCAGCCATCTCTGAGAAACAGGCGATAGAAAAAATCATTACATACATACACACACACACACACACAGACATTGCTCAAATCGTCGAACCCTATCGATTGGTATATGTGACTTGGCCCTCCGGGCCTCGGTTAAATTTCGTGCTTTTCGACCAATTTTTAAACCTTTGTTATAGTATAACAAAGGTAAAACCTCTACACTTTTCAGCAAAATGAACAAACAATAATAACAAACCTGCGAATGAAGCGCAAATGTCGGTTAATTTTTTTAAGCAAAAATTTGATTAAATATCGCTTTTTGGTTGATTTTGAAACAAAAGTGTAACCCTTTCGTCGGTGATAAAACTACGGATTTTTCCTCAGCAAAATCTGGCTATGCTGGTTTCTTCTTAACCATCCCTTCTCCAGTTAGCATTCCCGTTTTGTCCCGTAGTCACGTCAAGTAGCTTATTAACATTGGCGTAGCTAGGAAATTTCCCTAGAGGGGGCCTAGGGGGTGCCTTCCAAAAAAATTTCATTCATCTTGTTACCGGCTGTTACTGATAGTACAACGTTTTGTAGAAAAATACCTGGCGGGTTTCATGAGGGCCCGCGCAATTACGGACCAGATGTTTACCATCCCACAGATCTTGCAGAAATGTTGAGAGTACAACGTGTTCACGCATCACATCTTTATTGATTTCAAAGCAACATACGATACAATCGATCGAGACCAGCTATAGCAGATAATGCACGAACACGATTTGCCACAACTGATCAGAGCTTTGGATCGAGTGATGTGTTTCGTGTGCATCTCGGCGATACTTTCGAGTTCCTTTGAGACACGGTGAAGGTTGAGACAATGTGACGGCATCCAACTAGAGGGTGTGATCCGATGAAAGCGAAGTCTAAGAGGATTGGGCTAAACATAAATGCGTTGAAGACAAAATACATGAAAAAAAAGAGACTCAAAGGAAACAAGCGCGTGCTTCCCGCGGACGGTACGCGCCCTTGCGATGTTCGAGGGGGAAAGTACTGCGGACGATATATGGCGGTGTACAAACTAAAAGCGAAGAGTAGCGGAGATGTATGAATCACGAGCTGCAAGCCCTGTTTGGAGAGATTGCCATTTTCAGGCGGTGAAAGTCAGTAGGCTACAGTGCGACGAAAGCAGTTCTCTTTAACAACTGCACCAGTCAGTCGGGAACAGAGAGGCTCAAAGTGCAAGAAGGGTCGACCAGGTCGAAAGTGATTTACGACTTCTGAGACTGGGAAATTGGCGACGAGTAGCCCAAGATGGAGTTGAATGGAGACGACTGCTTGAAACAGCATGACTCGGGGTGGTTACTAGGCTAGGCTAGTGAAAAAGAATAAAGCGGGAACATGTACATTGAACTTTTTTCCGGTTTTAAATTTCAATGGGGAAAATTTCTGGAGGGGGCCTGGTACCCCAGGCACCTCCTCTAGCTACGCCAATGCTTATTAAACGTTTCGATTTTGCTCTTTTGATCACCGCACCTCAGTCAAGTAGATTTTGAAAAAGTAGTGCATGGGGCATTTGTTGAGGAAGTAATTGTCTACAATACTAGTGAAGAAAATAATGCTTTATCTGTCGTATTTACTGCGCTGCAGGGCTGCAATGCCGTTGGAAGAAAAAAAAAAGCACCATTTTTACTACCGACGGGGTAGCAGCCTTATAGCGCCGTAAATATATGAGATATAGCAATGCTAATTTCAACAATATTGCAGATAATAACTAATGCTACAAATGCTCCCTATATCACTGTTTCAAATTCTGCTTGGTTGAGGTGCAGTAATAAAAAGAGTAAAATCGAAGCGAAAAAAGCGTGCTAAGCCTGGTTAAGGAACATGTATGCCAAGTTTGGTGGACAACGGTCAAGTTGTTCTGGAGCTATGGCGCAACATGCAAATATACTAACGCTCCGTCCCTTCCTCCCGCTGCTGGCTCCCCCGTCTGTCCCACCAGCACTTACTATATAAGTTTTCTGTATTACTTGTATGATACTTTGTCGCGGTCCAATGTAAACTATTTCAGTAAAGTGCAGGAGCATTTGGTGAGAAGAATGGTAGACTTGATGAAACTGGGAAATTTCGATCCGAGGCCAAAAATATATTGAGTAGTTCAATGGTAAGTGGGACTCCTACCCACACTTTCTCGGTTGGTACCCGAGGCTTTCGGGCGAGACTATCTGGTATAAGCAGGGATGGAAAATTGGTGATTTTGAACAAATCTATGAGCTATCGCCACACTCATTGATCACGATCCGTACAGACCATGAAAATTGACATTCACACACTGCACTCAACCGATCATCTGTATCTGTTACATTTCTCAACGCAATCAATCAATGAACATGATCTGATATGAGGTTTGTCATAATCTGTACAGATCGCGACAAAATGTTTGTCGCTTATAAGTACTGATGTCAATGAATCTGAATATGATCGCTCATATGCTCCTAGTTGCTAGAAGCGATTTTTTTCATCCCTGAGTATAAGGATGTGGTATAAGTTCAATTCCCTAAAACACGCGGGTTTAAAACTCAACTAAATGCGCTCCGTAAATTGGAAGAGAAACAAAGCCGAGCAATAAGACGCCGTTCCTTTAAAATCATGTTTTTTTAAACCCTTGTACCTTTTCCTCGGTAACTAACAATGTATTGGAACAAACTTGCATTTCAATTTAGTTAATTTGAGAAGAATTTTTAAACTTTTGAGCTTTTAAAAGTAAACTCAGCCTGCAAAAATAAAAGAATATTTTCTATGTTTGATTTTTTGTTTACTTTTGGTCAAGAAACAAAAAAAAAACAAATAATACGTAATAAAGATACATACATGTCGTTAAATGAATGATTCCAAATGGTGTATTGCGAATCTCTGTACGAGGATAACAAATAAACAATTATCAATTAAGTAGGAATGCGCCTGAAGTAGAATATCGACAAAAAAAAACTCGGAAACTATCGACGCCATTATTGTGTGAGCCCCATTCAGGTCGAGCAACGCAATGAAAATAAAAACAAAACAAACCACCCGTCGGAAGCACATGCGAACAATAAACTAACGAGCATAAAAGATCTTTCCATACATGCGGAAACTTCAGCTTTTCTTTTCAGCCGAACCCGCCGGAAGCGGAAGTATCTGGTTGATTTATTGCCGGCGATGCTAGGGTGTTTCTTTCAATCGACAACTTCTGAACTTTGGAGCAGGCGTTTTTCCGCAAAACAGAGGCAAAAAGGTGCTAGTCACTTGCACCCTCTCGAGTCACGCTTTGATTTGTTAAGTCAAAGCGTGCAAAGTGGAAAAATACGGTAGCATAATGGCACCGAACGAGAATTCGGCGAATGCATAAGTTTTTCCCAGCCCCTGCCTGCCGGTTCGGTTCGTCTTCACCTCTCCCGAGCCCGAGGTCGAAACATTCTACGGTGCACTCACACAATACACAACCGCACAGTTAAAAGGGGTTCGGTTGCACTTTTTGAAATGCCATTCTCATTGTGCTCGAGAGTTTTTCTTTTCCGGTGTTCAGTTGGGGTTTTTAAGCTTCGAGGCAGACAATTTCAGCACCTTAAACAAAGTAAATTCACAAAAGTGTTTCTGCGAATTACGTGTGGGTGTTGTTCGAAGCCTGGAGACCCGACAGACGGTAGCGAGCGAGTGAGTGTCAAGTTGCAGTTGGCACCTGTGGAACAAAGAAGTTTATAGTCTTGCCGCGAAAATGCGTTTCCTTTCAAATTTCTTGAAATTTATGGCCTCACATTAGTACCGTGCAGGGCTTGGCAACTTCTGAAGCAAATAATTACTCTATAGGAAAGAAGAAATTCGGACGAAAGTACAAGTTTGCTATTTGTTTGGTAGAAAGTTTTACGTTTGTTTTCATAATTGAATAAAGGTCGTCTCCTACCAAGTTTGACGATCCACTTGTCAGATACTAACCGTAAGTACTTTTAGTAATTAAGTTCGAACATCTTTAATGCACGAAAGAAGACTGGATTGTTTGTGTTTCTCAAACAAACGAACAAACAAACGCTTATCCATAGAAGATAGATAGGACATTTATTTTCCGATAGTCATTTACGGCTCAAAGATAGGAAAATTGTTTCAAAGTTGAAGTAAACTTTCCTCGTTCTGTAGGAACAGGAAAATAGAAAAACTGAACTGGATATGGACCATCCTCAACCAACCGACGTAAAAAGTGCTGCATTTTATCTTATTCTCAAGAAACCCCCGAAGGGGCTCCACGCCATGAACCCAAACCGACAGGAAATCAACCACTTCCAACATGCCCTCTTACGGTGTGTATGTAGTCACCAGTGCAAGGGACAAGTTTATTTTATACTTTCCTCCCAGCAGTTTAGTTTTATTTTCACCGGAAACCGGTTCCCAGGTTGTTTAGTGGTATGTTTGCTTCGTATCGTGGCTTCCTGTTAGTGGAGTCTCCAAAGCCAAAAACTTTCACGCGTTGAAAGCGGTCCTTCGCTTTGCAGTGCTAACCCGGCAAGAATGCGAAACTTTATAGATACAGTCAACAGCTTTTCTACCCGCATCAGGATTTAACTCGAGAGAAAGAAAAAGAATATACACAACAATAAAGAAAGTTTCAGGTGAATTGAACAACAGCTTATTGGAAACCGAGAGCGGGAAAAATTTGTGCAGAAATTTGTAAAAGTCTTATCAGTAAACTGCCAATGGTTAGTTTGTTTGGCCACTAATGTTCTCTGCAACGAGGCGGGCCGAACTCAGATAGCCAATCATTATGTTTCTTGCCAATGAATGTTCGGTTGTATCGGAGCTCGCTAGTCGCTATATCGTACTGTTCGCAGCACAAACCAATCGAGGGTAATTTTGTGTCCTCTCAGCGTGTCCGATTCGCTCTGGGATGCGGAATAATTACAATTTTAAATTCGATCTCTCCGGTCGTAAAATTTTATCAGCCCGTGTGAATGTGCGATTAGGGATGAGGAACCCGTTTGGGTCGATCGTTTTCTTTCGAATTCAGGTTTTTTTTTTCTGCTCGGGTCCAATACAACGTGCACGGCGAGTAGTCCTGTGATAGCACAGGAAAAATCTGGTGAAACATTATAAATATTTATGACGGGAAATACCGTATTCGGACATACGAGTTCACAGTAAAGATTTCTTGTCGTAATCGGAGCGAGAAAGGCTTTCCTTTTTTTTGACCTCGCTATAAATCTCTGCGACGTTACGAATCGGTTTTCTAACTAGCTAACGGAACTCCAACCGGCGACGGAGTGGGTCTTCGCTAGTCTGTGGTGGTGGAAATGCGACAAGATTTTGAAGAAGGTTTAACTACGTTCAGCTTCGTGCACTCAGGTGGAAACCATATTTTCAAGTCGAGAAAGGTGATTTAGTTTTTATAAGTCGCCGGAGAAAGTTTGATGTAAATGGCATTTTACATAAGTACATATCCATGATAAAAGCTGTGAAAAAGGGTAATTCAGTAGGACAACCTTTACGTTTTCGTTTTCGGATCTACTAACAACTCAAACGTGTTCATGTAGCTGGTATAAGCATACATGGAAATCCCGAAAATTAAATGAGCTTCAAACGATATTTTATTGGTTGCGAAACATGACCGAATTTGAGCTTAGATTTTTTCTTGAACCAAATTTCAATATAGTCTGAAAGAAAATCTACTCATATATTTTTGTATTATTCTAAGAATATACGGAAGATCCTCTAAATTTGTCTTGTAAAAGAGGTTGATGTACGCTAACTTTTACTTCATGACTTACATCATTGTCACATGTCCTTAACGTACCTTGCATCAAACCGTCACACGTCACAAACGAGTCCGTGGTCTCACCCGCTTGATTTGAACTATCAAGAATAATACGTATCAGCTTGATAACTTTAACCGAATCGTACGCTGCCTTGAAGTTTATTAACAAATGGTGAGTCCGCAAGTTGAATTCCCGGAATTTATCCTGGATTTGTCGCAAGGTGAGCATTTGGTCCGTCATGGAGCGTCCCTCTCGAAAACCGCACTTGAATTCGCCAACAAAGGTTTCCTGTAACGGCATAAGTCTATGAAACAGAATGCTTGAGAGAATATTGTATGTAAACGTGATACTTAATACTGAAATGTTGTGCCGGCATTAGGATGCACTGCACGGAGTTCGCAATTCGCCTGGCTGCAACTTTGACTTTAATCTTCTGTCTTCTGCTAGGATAACCGCCCATGCCGGTTCAATCAGAGTCCTGTCATTCGAAGTACTGAGTTTTCAATAGTCGTTTTCCTTTTTCGTCCTAGGTTCATACCTATTACTCCGTTGGGGTTCATTTCCCAAATTGTTCGTAGTACGAATATTTAAAGCATACTACCTTACTGGGACTAGGTATGCCTAGTCTCGCAGACAGGTCTACCGTCTTGGGTATAGTTGGCGAGACACAGCGTTTAATAAGTTAGCTGCCCATTCCGGATCAGTCGCTGTTGTATGCCGCTCCTAACCTGGGATCCAGCCGCGTGATAAGAAAACGACGATCCGTGCAGTATAATCATCGTCATGAGCCGTCCCTAACCTGGAGTCAGGCGCTTACGGCTAGCAAGGCCATTCCTTTTGCTAGCACTCAGCGCAAGCATGAGTTCCTTCTTCCTTGTCAGTATACGACCATAGTTTCCACCGGAGTTGCTTACCCGAACTCCGCCAAGGTTGCTCGTATTCCGGCTGGTACCACGTGGAGATAAGGATAGCAGTTGGACGCAGACTGACGACCACTGCGGGGTTAATTTTATTTATTTATTTATTTGTTTATTTATTTGTTGCAAAAAATCCATCTGACTGTTTGTGTTAAGGGGGCATAGTACTTTTTCAACTTAAAAAAATCGAATTTTTTTTATTGATTATTTCGAAAGATTGACATTTTGACCATATGTATTTCAAGTCATTTCGATGAATTCCAAAAATTGACAAAGTTACAGCTATTTGTACTGCGTATGTCTGGAGCGATTACACAACGAATAAAAACTTCAACGTCGTTTTTCTCGAAACCAGGTTTTGAAAGTCGGTACCATAAATATCTCAAGAACGGCTCAAGCAATTCTCATGATTCTTTTTTTGTTTCAAAGCCAACAAAATTATCTAGTGTTTGACCCATCCTTTTTTCGATATTTCAATTTTTGTTTTTTTAGAAATGTTTAAAGTCAATTTTTTCGACTAAAATCGGTCAACATTTGCAAATTTGAGAGCATTTTTAAGAGTTGTAGATTTGTTGCTTCTCATATATCACCCGCCTAAACTTATAACTGAGCATCTTGTACACGATGTAACCTAATCTCCACCTCCACCTAATCTAACAGTCTTGCTCGCTGCGTCCTTATGCCTACCGGATGTGAGCCAAATACCTTCTTTGTAGGGTAGTTGTCCGGCATTCTTGCAACATGTCCTGCCTATCGTATCCGTTTAGTTTAGGCCGCTTTTGCATACTTGGTTTGCCATAGAGACCATCACTTTGATGAAGCCCTCTGCGTGACTCGAATGAACTTGACATTCCACTCGAAACCCGAACACAATACTGAGTACCATCCATCATACATTGAGTCAGTTTAATGAGCTTCCTGAAGAAGAAGCTAAACTTGAAACTAATCTCAACTCACTCAGACAGTTGCTGAGTGCGGTACAAGATACAACAAGACCCCTAAATCGCGAGAACCACACACATACACACACACACACACACACACACACAGGCGCGCGTGCGAGCGATTTTCTCGAAATAAAACCTATGTTGTTTTACTGACCCATAATACTGGGTACATTGACCCATAATTCTGACCAGGTTTGAAAGTGGCCCATAATACTGGGAATAAAAATAATCTGTAAATTACTTAAATCTGTTTTTCTACCGATAATTTTATAGCAGCATCATGCTTAACTGGCCCGTAATACTGGGATGACTGTAAATGCAGAATTCAATAGGAAAGAAAATAATATGTAGAGGGGCCTGGGAATAAACCCATGCTAAAGTCACTTAATGCTTTTTCTCAAAGTGTGGAAAGTTCACTGCAATTTTTTGACGTAGGACAACTTCTCTCAAGAAGGTAGCTGGTATTGACTTGAATACTAGTCGATTCATAATAGGTGTAGCAATTGTGTGGCTTTTACTACAATTTTCATTTTCAATCATTGAATAGTAAAATAACGAAAAGCTTCCAGGTCACATTTCCCCATACATTTTCTTCCTGATTTGCTTCACAGGCAGAGACGGCAATCAAATATACCATCTGTTTAGTGTGGTTTCTTTCTACAAAAACCCGATTTAATCCACCTAGTGGTGAAAGGAATCTTTGTTATACCATCTTATATGTCATTTGAAATGGGCATTTCCAGCTCAAATATTTTTGATTTGTATTTGAATTTGTAATTTTTATAAAACTGTTAGTCAAATTCTATACGCATCACTTTGAACTAGATTCTTAAATAAACTGTTTCTTAGGCCTAGCCATTCTCAAGTAAAAATCTTAAATTTGGTGCCGATTGATACTCCCCACGATTAGTGGTAGTATCTGAAACATGAAAATCTCGACCAACATGTCAAAAGGTTCAATGTACAAATGAGAGATTCTCTTTGCGTCTCCTCTCTTATGCTTATTACGGCGGCATAAATGCATTTCGACCCAATTTTTCTAAAGGATTAGCTTTCCAATAACACCAGCAACCGTTTCATCTAGACGCAAAATAGACGCATTCAAGTGCATTTAGGCTGTCGTAATAAGGAATAAGCATAAGAGAGGAGACGCTAAGAGAATTTCTCATTTACACATTGGATCTTTTGAAATGTTGCTCGTCAAATATTAGGTTTAGAAAGAAACTATTTTCACTTTCGAATTCCGAAAATTTTCGAAATCGAAAATAGTTGAGTTAAAAATGGGTTTTTTAGCGTTTTGAGCCGGAAATGATCATATGTGTCTTCGAAACTTAATTTCACTGTTTGTTAACACTGTGCTAGTTATCATCTATATGCATCCTAGCGATAAACAATCTTCAGAGTGTATTTTAACCTACTAAATAACTTTATAGAACAATGAAAACATCGTGTGCATTTTTGAGCAGAACTGATTTTAAAGTGGCCCGCGCAGTTAGCGTAGGGGTACAATGCCAACCTAACAAGCCAGTCGTCGTATGTTCGAATCTCGACTGATCGGTGCCGCTACAGAGTTAAGAGGATCTTTGCCCTAGCCCCGTAATTTTTCTGTACTCTAATAACCGGCTGCGAAGTCTGTCGATAAAGAAGGGTCAAGTTCTGAAGGACGTTTACACACATGGCTTTGCTTTGCTTGATTTTATAGAGGTTTCTTTGAACAAATCATTAAAATTCGCAACCCTCTTACTGGTAGATAGTTACTACATGCAGCAAAGTTGCTTATTTTAGTGTATTCTACAATTTTTGTAAAGACGCTATTTTTTTGGACGCGTTTAAAAAACAAAAATTTGTGTCGCCCTATTAGGCGGGTTCGCGGTCACCCTAAAAAAAAATTACACATTTTTACTCTATTTTTCTGTTTTTGAGGTTTGGTCCCATTAAAGGTTTGGTCAATAAGTTGTCTTGAATAAATTTCATCAATAATTTTTTAATAACTTTTAACTAGTAGAACCAATCCTTATGAAATTTGGCAGATACATTTGCAGTGTTAAGACCTCTCGATTAATGCTAAAATAATTGAAACTAGATAAATTATCTTGATTACATTCGTTATAAATTATTGTAAATTTTTATTGAGCAGCAGCAGCTGATATGGTACACCAACACGGAATTGTGGAAGGCACCCGCTACCGTTCATAAATTTTTACCGTATCGCACCAAGCAGTTATATAGGTTCTTTTACTTTGCGAGCGATACCGTGCCAGCTTACACCAGCCGGCACCTGCTAGAGCACGGAGCCCGAACGTCCTGACAACTCAGTCACGTACCTACACCGAATATGAACGAATAAGAAAGAAAGCAAAGAAAGTTGGTACCGTGCTCGTCGGTGTCTAGCCGGAGACAAAGCTCCTCGATCGGGTTCGTGCGTTGTCGAGGAGCGTGCCAATATGCAGCAACGCCAGTGCATTCTATTGTCAAAGTCACCCGTTGCCGTGCGTATCTGGAAAGGTAGCCGCCGTGCTGCACCGGACGGTGTTTATAACAAGTTTGTGAATCTAGTCCATTTTGATGTCCTGAAACTTACGCAGCAATTCTCGAAGCAAGGAAAATCAGCTATTATCTTAGCCGAGAATAGTTTTTTGGCGTTTCATTTGCAGCTTTCCGTCAATTAGTTGCTTGCAATTCTTTACATAGTTTCAATTGTATTTCTGTCAAGTATGTAAATAAAGGGTGTCCCACATCAAATTGCATCACGGAAAAAACGCTGTAGAAAATTACCTAGTTGACAGATCTTCTTCAAACTTTCAGACAATAAAATATAACCCATGAGTAATCTTTTGGCATATTTATTTCATTCAACTTCAATACCATAACCGTATGCTCGCACATTACGCTTAAAACTCCACTTATAAGATTCTGTACAACATCTGGCTGCAGTTTCTTCTGAACGGAAACGCACTTTTTCTTCATGTCTTTTTCAGATTTGACCTCCTTGGGATGCTTCCGTAGTGCCTGCTTCATAATAGTTCAGTATTTTTCAATGGACCTTAGTTCCGGTGCGTTGGAGGGCGTTCATGTCCTTGGGTGCGAAAGTAACCCCGTTGGCTTCGTACCACTCCAGGACATCCTTTGAGTAGTGGCTCTAAGCTAGATCCGATCAGAAGTTCGCAGGGCCCTGGTGTTGCGTCAACAGGGGAAGCAGACGTTTCTGTAGACACTCCTTGAGAAAATTCTGCCCGTTTACAGTCCCGGTAAGGCTTCGTGCACAAATTACGTAACGCACCGAGGGAAGGGGGGGGGGGGGGGGGGGTTCGAGTTTGGGTTACTTTTTGTTACATAGGAGGGAGGGGGAGTCACGAGAATAGCTACGAAACAAATTTATCAAATTAAACAAAAACGAAACTAGGTTTTACTAAATAAATCTACGCAGCTGAAGACTATTTGAGTCCAACAGCAACAACATTTGAGTGCAACTTGGGGTGATGCCTAATTGCTGTTTCTACTATGAAACTCAATAATTTTTGTGTTAATTTTAATTAATTTTATTTCATCAAACCCATTCTGTTCAAAATTCCTATTTTGAGCCCAGACTTGGTTGTGTTAAATCATACAGTTTGATCAAAATTCAGCATAGACAGCAGAGCAGCTTAGAAAAGAATCGATGCACTTCATGAATTTGTTAGAATAAAAAAAATTAAACGGATTGTGCGATTTGTATTCAATGTTGAGAAATGTTAGGGGGAGGGAGAATTAGTTAACGTTACGTAATTTAGGGGGTTATGCCAAGCGTTACTTATTGTTACATAGGGGAGGGAGGGGGTAAAAAAATTATAATTTTGGCGTTACGTAATTTGTGTACCACGCCTTAGTTGAATGAATGCACAGTGTCAATTGTTTATGCTTAATTCTCACTGTCTGTTATCATTAAACCCTTTTTGATTATAACAATACCTGTTTATAATAGCCTAATAGTGTAAACGGTTTAAATTGATCACTCCAGTTTGATTTGCTTCACTTTAACCAATAATAGTCTTACCTTAAAGTGCACAAGCATTAAATAAAACATCACAAGAATTTTAACATGGGCTAATACAATCGTTTAATTGATTAAAATTACTGCCTCAGCATGTCATTCCGGAATTTCTCAACACCTGATTCGTCAGTTGTGCCAAATATTTCACATTATTCGTTAAATAAATAAATATGCTTTCCAGGTTCCAGGGTGATGAATATGCATCTTCTGGCAGATGCAAATCAGACAAACTAAATTGCAAAAGAGCAAGCAAACTGTGGGGACTGTGGCAGCTCTGGCGGCAGCCAGCAACGGACAGATCAATCGAACGTACTCTTTTGAACTTGCCGGTACAAAGTTGCCGAACACAACCGATTGATTCGGAAACGGACTACAAAGGTGCAACATTTATTGAAATAATAATTGGCACGAGCTTGGTGGGGCTCGGTTAGCCAAGCAGGGTAGGTACTGCAGTACAGCAGCACAGGGGAATTTAATGAATCAATTGTTTCCTGCCAGGAAAAAATATTGAGAGCAAAATTTATTAATTTCCACTCACTGCACATCCAGTGAGTGGCTTTTTATTATTTATTTGCCTCTCGGTCGATCCATGAGCGTATTCTAGTGTTGTTGTATATGTTTATTTTAAACAGATTCGATAGATTTAAGCAAGTTACCGGCTGAAAAATATTTCAGTCGCGTAATTTATGCTTAAGTAAAATGGTAACGTTACTTGCGACACACCCCGGCCAGATTACCGTGCATACCAAATATAATCAATTCGAATGTATAATGGATGGTTGATGCTCAATTACCAAGATTGCTCAATTGGCATTAAATTATGCGCATTCCAATATTTAATACAGAGGCGTACTTTACAAAATACTTTAGAAGAAGATATTTTACACCATTCTTGAATTAAATTGGTTAGCAGAAAACTATGAATTCACTGTTGGTGAATTCAAATCACACTCAACTAGTTCCAATAATGCAGGATACATGTCGATGTCGCTGCAATGTGAAACCAATCGATCGGACACAGCTGCATCAGGAAACAGGGCCGCAGCGGATTTCCGCAGTTTCCAATCGATTGCAGTAATAATTCAAAACTGTCATCGATAATGATGTGAGGCCTTTCCAGTATGTATGTACTATATATGCATGCATGCAATTCGTCCACTACTCGGTAGTGATGGGTCACCTTCGGGTAATTGAGATTTCACACACAAATAGATTCCAGCGATTACCGTAAATTGAAAACAAAATTGATTTGTGGTAATAATTATACGCTAATAGAAACCGTGTTCGGTGAAATTGATTTGAACAGTTTAAACATTATAAATATTTATGACGGGAAATACCGTATTCGGACATACGAGTTCACAGTAAAGATTTCTTGTCGTAATCGGAGCGAGAAAGGCTTTCCTTTTTTTTGACCTCGCTATAAATCTCTGCGACGTTACGAATCGGTTTTCTAACTAGCTAACGGAACTCCAACCGGCGACGGAGTGGGTCTTCGCTAGTCTGTGGTGGTGGAAATGCGACAAGATTTTGAAGAAGGTTTAACTACGTTCAGCTTCGTGCACTCAGGTGGAAACCATATTTTCAAGTCGAGAAAGGTGATTTAGTTTTTATAAGTCGCCGGAGAAAGTTTGATGTAAATGGCATTTTACATAAGTACATATCCATGATAAAAGCTGTGAAAAAGGGTAATTCAGTAGGACAACCTTTACGTTTTCGTTTTCGGATCTACTAACAACTCAAACGTGTTCATGTAGCTGGTATAAGCATACATGGAAATCCCGAAAATTAAATGAGCTTCAAACGATATTTTATTGGTTGCGAAACATGACCGAATTTGAGCTTAGATTTTTTCTTGAACCAAATTTCAATATAGTCTGAAAGAAAATCTACTCATATATTTTTGTATTATTCTAAGAATATACGGAAGATCCTCTAAATTTGTCTTGTAAAAGAGGTTGATGTACGCTAACTTTTACTTCATGACTTACATCATTGTCACATGTCCTTAACGTACCTTGCATCAAACCGTCACACGTCACAAACGAGTCCGTGGTCTCACCCGCTTGATTTGAACTATCAAGAATAATACGTATCAGCTTGATAACTTTAACCGAATCGTACGCTGCCTTGAAGTTTATTAACAAATGGTGAGTCCGCAAGTTGAATTCCCGGAATTTATCCTGGATTTGTCGCAAGGTGAGCATTTGGTCCGTCATGGAGCGTCCCTCTCGAAAACCGCACTTGAATTCGCCAACAAAGGTTTCCTGTAACGGCATAAGTCTATGAAACAGAATGCTTGAGAGAATATTGTATGTAAACGTGATACTTAATACTGAAATGTTGTGCCGGCATTAGGATGCACTGCACGGAGTTCGCAATTCGCCTGGCTGCAACTTTGACTTTAATCTTCTGTCTTCTGCTAGGATAACCGCCCATGCCGGTTCAATCAGAGTCCTGTCATTCGAAGTACTGAGTTTTCAATAGTCGTTTTCCTTTTTCGTCCTAGGTTCATACCTATTACTCCGTTGGGGTTCATTTCCCAAATTGTTCGTAGTACGAATATTTAAAGCATACTACCTTACTGGGACTAGGTATGCCTAGTCTCGCAGACAGGTCTACCGTCTTGGGTATAGTTGGCGAGACACAGCGTTTAATAAGTTAGCTGCCCATTCCGGATCAGTCGCTGTTGTATGCCGCTCCTAACCTGGGATCCAGCCGCGTGATAAGAAAACGACGATCCGTGCAGTATAATCATCGTCATGAGCCGTCCCTAACCTGGAGTCAGGCGCTTACGGCTAGCAAGGCCATTCCTTTTGCTAGCACTCAGCGCAAGCATGAGTTCCTTCTTCCTTGTCAGTATACGACCATAGTTTCCACCGGAGTTGCTTACCCGAACTCCGCCAAGGTTGCTCGTATTCCGGCTGGTACCACGTGGAGATAAGGATAGCAGTTGGACGCAGACTGACGACCACTGCGGGGTTAATTTTATTTATTTATTTATTTGTTTATTTATTTGTTGCAAAAAATCCATCTGACTGTTTGTGTTAAGGGGGCATAGTACTTTTTCAACTTAAAAAAATCGAATTTTTTTTATTGATTATTTCGAAAGATTGACATTTTGACCATATGTATTTCAAGTCATTTCGATGAATTCCAAAAATTGACAAAGTTACAGCTATTTGTACTGCGCATGTCTGGAGCGATTACACAACGAATAAAAACTTCAACGTCGTTTTTCTCGAAACCAGGTTTTGAAAGTCGGTACCATAAATATCTCAAGAACGGCTCAAGCAATTCTCATGATTCTTTTTTTGTTTCAAAGCCAACAAAATTATCTAGTGTTTGACCCATCCTTTTTTCGATATTTCAATTTTTGTTTTTTTAGAAATGTTTAAAGTCAATTTTTTCGACTAAAATCGGTCAACATTTGCAAATTTGAGAGCATTTTTAAGAGTTGTAGATTTGTTGCTTCTCATATATCACCCGCCTAAACTTATAACTGAGCATCTTGTACACGATGTAACCTAATCTCCACCTCCACCTAATCTAACAGTCTTGCTCGCTGCGTCCTTATGCCTACCGGATGTGAGCCAAATACCTTCTTTGTAGGGTAGTTGTCCGGCATTCTTGCAACATGTCCTGCCTATCGTATCCGTTTAGTTTAGGCCGCTTTTGCATACTTGGTTTGCCATAGAGACCATCACTTTGATGAAGCCCTCTGCGTGACTCGAATGAACTTGACATTCCACTCGAAACCCGAACACAATACTGAGTACCATCCATCATACATTGAGTCAGTTTAATGAGCTTCCTGAAGAAGAAGCTAAACTTGAAACTAATCTCAACTCACTCAGACAGTTGCTGAGTGCGGTACAAGATACAACAAGACCCCTAAATCGCGAGAACCACACACATACACACACACACACACACACACACAGGCGCGCGTGCGAGCGATTTTCTCGAAATAAAACCTATGTTGTTTTACTGACCCATAATACTGGGTACATTGACCCATAATTCTGACCAGGTTTGAAAGTGGCCCATAATACTGGGAATAAAAATAATCTGTAAATTACTTAAATCTGTTTTTCTACCGATAATTTTATAGCAGCATCATGCTTAACTGGCCCGTAATACTGGGATGACTGTAAATGCAGAATTCAATAGGAAAGAAAATAATATGTAGAGGGGCCTGGGAATAAACCCATGCTAAAGTCACTTAATGCTTTTTCTCAAAGTGTGGAAAGTTCACTGCAATTTTTTGACGTAGGACAACTTCTCTCAAGAAGGTAGCTGGTATTGACTTGAATACTAGTCGATTCATAATAGGTGTAGCAATTGTGTGGCTTTTACTACAATTTTCATTTTCAATCATTGAATAGTAAAATAACGAAAAGCTTCCAGGTCACATTTCCCCATACATTTTCTTCCTGATTTGCTTCACAGGCAGAGACGGCAATCAAATATACCATCTGTTTAGTGTGGTTTCTTTCTACAAAAACCCGATTTAATCCACCTAGTGGTGAAAGGAATCTTTGTTATACCATCTTATATGTCATTTGAAATGGGCATTTCCAGCTCAAATATTTTTGATTTGTATTTGAATTTGTAATTTTTATAAAACTGTTAGTCAAATTCTATACGCATCACTTTGAACTAGATTCTTAAATAAACTGTTTCTTAGGCCTAGCCATTCTCAAGTAAAAATCTTAAATTTGGTGCCGATTGATACTCCCCACGATTAGTGGTAGTATCTGAAACATGAAAATCTCGACCAACATGTCAAAAGGTTCAATGTACAAATGAGAGATTCTCTTTGCGTCTCCTCTCTTATGCTTATTACGGCGGCATAAATGCATTTCGACCCAATTTTTCTAAAGGATTAGCTTTCCAATAACACCAGCAACCGTTTCATCTAGACGCAAAATAGACGCATTCAAGTGCATTTAGGCTGTCGTAATAAGGAATAAGCATAAGAGAGGAGACGCTAAGAGAATTTCTCATTTACACATTGGATCTTTTGAAATGTTGCTCGTCAAATATTAGGTTTAGAAAGAAACTATTTTCACTTTCGAATTCCGAAAATTTTCGAAATCGAAAATAGTTGAGTTAAAAATGGGTTTTTTAGCGTTTTGAGCCGGAAATGATCATATGTGTCTTCGAAACTTAATTTCACTGTTTGTTAACACTGTGCTAGTTATCATCTATATGCATCCTAGCGATAAACAATCTTCAGAGTGTATTTTAACCTACTAAATAACTTTATAGAACAATGAAAACATCGTGTGCATTTTTGAGCAGAACTGATTTTAAAGTGGCCCGCGCAGTTAGCGTAGGGGTACAATGCCAACCTAACAAGCCAGTCGTCGTATGTTCGAATCTCGACTGATCGGTGCCGCTACAGAGTTAAGAGGATCTTTGCCCTAGCCCCGTAATTTTTCTGTACTCTAATAACCGGCTGCGAAGTCTGTCGATAAAGAAGGGTCAAGTTCTGAAGGACGTTTACACACATGGCTTTGCTTTGCTTGATTTTATAGAGGTTTCTTTGAACAAATCATTAAAATTCGCAACCCTCTTACTGGTAGATAGTTACTACATGCAGCAAAGTTGCTTATTTTAGTGTATTCTACAATTTTTGTAAAGACGCTATTTTTTTGGACGCGTTTAAAAAACAAAAATTTGTGTCGCCCTATTAGGCGGGTTCGCGGTCACCCTAAAAAAAAATTACACATTTTTACTCTATTTTTCTGTTTTTGAGGTTTGGTCCCATTAAAGGTTTGGTCAATAAGTTGTCTTGAATAAATTTCATCAATAATTTTTTAATAACTTTTAACTAGTAGAACCAATCCTTATGAAATTTGGCAGATACATTTGCAGTGTTAAGACCTCTCGATTAATGCTAAAATAATTGAAACTAGATAAATTATCTTGATTACATTCGTTATAAATTATTGTAAATTTTTATTGAGCAGCAGCAGCTGATATGGTACACCAACACGGAATTGTGGAAGGCACCCGCTACCGTTCATAAATTTTTACCGTATCGCACCAAGCAGTTATATAGGTTCTTTTACTTTGCGAGCGATACCGTGCCAGCTTACACCAGCCGGCACCTGCTAGAGCACGGAGCCCGAACGTCCTGACAACTCAGTCACGTACCTACACCGAATATGAACGAATAAGAAAGAAAGCAAAGAAAGTTGGTACCGTGCTCGTCGGTGTCTAGCCGGAGACAAAGCTCCTCGATCGGGTTCGTGCGTTGTCGAGGAGCGTGCCAATATGCAGCAACGCCAGTGCATTCTATTGTCAAAGTCACCCGTTGCCGTGCGTATCTGGAAAGGTAGCCGCCGTGCTGCACCGGACGGTGTTTATAACAAGTTTGTGAATCTAGTCCATTTTGATGTCCTGAAACTTACGCAGCAATTCTCGAAGCAAGGAAAATCAGCTATTATCTTAGCCGAGAATAGTTTTTTGGCGTTTCATTTGCAGCTTTCCGTCAATTAGTTGCTTGCAATTCTTTACATAGTTTCAATTGTATTTCTGTCAAGTATGTAAATAAAGGGTGTCCCACATCAAATTGCATCACGGAAAAAACGCTGTAGAAAATTACCTAGTTGACAGATCTTCTTCAAACTTTCAGACAATAAAATATAACCCATGAGTAATCTTTTGGCATATTTATTTCATTCAACTTCAATACCATAACCGTATGCTCGCACATTACGCTTAAAACTCCACTTATAAGATTCTGTACAACATCTGGCTGCAGTTTCTTCTGAACGGAAACGCACTTTTTCTTCATGTCTTTTTCAGATTTGACCTCCTTGGGATGCTTCCGTAGTGCCTGCTTCATAATAGTTCAGTATTTTTCAATGGACCTTAGTTCCGGTGCGTTGGAGGGCGTTCATGTCCTTGGGTGCGAAAGTAACCCCGTTGGCTTCGTACCACTCCAGGACATCCTTTGAGTAGTGGCTCTAAGCTAGATCCGATCAGAAGTTCGCAGGGCCCTGGTGTTGCGTCAACAGGGGAAGCAGACGTTTCTGTAGACACTCCTTGAGAAAATTCTGCCCGTTTACAGTCCCGGTAAGGCTTCGTGCACAAATTACGTAACGCACCGAGGGAAGGGGGGGGGGGGGGGGGGGTTCGAGTTTGGGTTACTTTTTGTTACATAGGAGGGAGGGGGAGTCACGAGAATAGCTACGAAACAAATTTATCAAATTAAACAAAAACGAAACTAGGTTTTACTAAATAAATCTACGCAGCTGAAGACTATTTGAGTCCAACAGCAACAACATTTGAGTGCAACTTGGGGTGATGCCTAATTGCTGTTTCTACTATGAAACTCAATAATTTTTGTGTTAATTTTAATTAATTTTATTTCATCAAACCCATTCTGTTCAAAATTCCTATTTTGAGCCCAGACTTGGTTGTGTTAAATCATACAGTTTGATCAAAATTCAGCATAGACAGCAGAGCAGCTTAGAAAAGAATCGATGCACTTCATGAATTTGTTAGAATAAAAAAAATTAAACGGATTGTGCGATTTGTATTCAATGTTGAGAAATGTTAGGGGGAGGGAGAATTAGTTAACGTTACGTAATTTAGGGGGTTATGCCAAGCGTTACTTATTGTTACATAGGGGAGGGAGGGGGTAAAAAAATTATAATTTTGGCGTTACGTAATTTGTGTACCACGCCTTAGTTGAATGAATGCACAGTGTCAATTGTTTATGCTTAATTCTCACTGTCTGTTATCATTAAACCCTTTTTGATTATAACAATACCTGTTTATAATAGCCTAATAGTGTAAACGGTTTAAATTGATCACTCCAGTTTGATTTGCTTCACTTTAACCAATAATAGTCTTACCTTAAAGTGCACAAGCATTAAATAAAACATCACAAGAATTTTAACATGGGCTAATACAATCGTTTAATTGATTAAAATTACTGCCTCAGCATGTCATTCCGGAATTTCTCAACACCTGATTCGTCAGTTGTGCCAAATATTTCACATTATTCGTTAAATAAATAAATATGCCTTCCAGGTTCCAGGGTGATGAATATGCATCTTCTGGCAGATGCAAATCAGACAAACTAAATTGCAAAAGAGCAAGCAAACTGTGGGGACTGTGGCAGCTCTGGCGGCAGCCAGCAACGGACAGATCAATCGAACGTACTCTTTTGAACTTGCCGGTACAAAGTTGCCGAACACAACCGATTGATTCGGAAACGGACTACAAAGGTGCAACATTTATTGAAATAATAATTGGCACGAGCTTGGTGGGGCTCGGTTAGCCAAGCAGGGTAGGTACTGCAGTACAGCAGCACAGGGGAATTTAATGAATCAATTGTTTCCTGCCAGGAAAAAATATTGAGAGCAAAATTTATTAATTTCCACTCACTGCACATCCAGTGAGTGGCTTTTTATTATTTATTTGCCTCTCGGTCGATCCATGAGCGTATTCTAGTGTTGTTGTATATGTTTATTTTAAACAGATTCGATAGATTTAAGCAAGTTACCGGCTGAAAAATATTTCAGTCGCGTAATTTATGCTTAAGTAAAATGGTAACGTTACTTGCGACACACCCCGGCCAGATTACCGTGCATACCAAATATAATCAATTCGAATGTATAATGGATGGTTGATGCTCAATTACCAAGATTGCTCAATTGGCATTAAATTATGCGCATTCCAATATTTAATACAGAGGCGTACTTTACAAAATACTTTAGAAGAAGATATTTTACACCATTCTTGAATTAAATTGGTTAGCAGAAAACTATGAATTCACTGTTGGTGAATTCAAATCACACTCAACTAGTTCCAATAATGCAGGATACATGTCGATGTCGCTGCAATGTGAAACCAATCGATCGGACACAGCTGCATCAGGAAACAGGGCCGCAGCGGATTTCCGCAGTTTCCAATCGATTGCAGTAATAATTCAAAACTGTCATCGATAATGATGTGAGGCCTTTCCAGTATGTATGTACTATATATGCATGCATGCAATTCGTCCACTACTCGGTAGTGATGGGTCACCTTCGGGTAATTGAGATTTCACACACAAATAGATTCCAGCGATTACCGTAAATTGAAAACAAAATTGATTTGTGGTAATAATTATACGCTAATAGAAACCGTGTTCGGTGAAATTGATTTGAACAGTTTGGTTGCCTTTGCAATAAATTCTGGATTGACTGTTTGAAGCGAGGGGCAATTGTAGGGTTAGCAAACTTAACAGTTACCTATTTTAGGGAAAGTCAATCATAATGTCTCTATCAAATCAGCGGGACACATTTGTCATTGACATTAATGGATAAATGTTTTCTGACTAATACTGTGGAATACGCAGAAAAATCATCATGGTGGAAAGTGCGAAGTGCGTTGAACAAGTTTAACGCAAGATAGTGAAAAATTAGAATTAATAGAGTTCCGCATACCGCAAAGTAAATGTGATAATTACAGGAAGAAAACGAAAGAACACTGATAACTCATCCAATTATGAATCAATTTTGATGTTTTGTATGCCAAGAGCCAGTACCGTAACGTGCAGTTGGCCCCGCTGGCCCCGCCAAGAGCGCTAGCTCTAGTGGGTGTTAAAATTGGTCTGAACCGCAGTAAGGCACTCTCAGGTATGGGACGATTCAAAAATGACGTCCACTAAATTTCTGCTTTTTTAGAACCCCCCACCCTCCCCCCTCTGTCCGATTGTGTCACAAAACTCAACCCCCCCCCCCCCTGTGGACGTCACACAAAACTAAAATAGAAATAAAAAGCGTGTTAAAAGCAAAAAGTGTTTTATAAAAATAGCTTAATCTTTTAAGAAGTAGTGTAAGATTAAAAAACCATAGAAAATAACAGTCGCGTATTTTCTCAAAAAAAAATTTAGTTTCTAGATTTTTCTGGATAAACTGATCTCAAAGTTATCTTTTTAACGAAATTATAAAAAGATTCCACGTTTTGCTAACTTTCTCCACCCAGCGAGTAGACTTTTACTGATTTTTTTTTACCGAATTGCTGTATGTAATTTTATTAGTAAAAAACATTTTTATGGACACGATTTATGAACTGCGAACAAAGGCTCTAACAACTTTCAATTGCAAATCGCCACAAATCAATGAAGAAATGAAGTTTTGGTTTCCATTGAAGAGCACCGCTCCGCTTTAAAACAACTTCAATCTGCATCGGCGAGGCAGGTTTCACTACATCGTGACGATAGCTTTTAAAGTTTATTTTGTACTTATCTATCAAATATTTAGTAAAAGGCTAGAAACTTTGATTGCAAATGAACTGAAAGTGATTTACATATACCCTTTAATGTAACGCATGGTATAATTAATCTAGTGTAACATAGGTAAATCGTGCCCGACTTTCGGCGCCATCAGCTGAAACAATTACCAGCTTCAATTGAAGCTTGCTTGAAAGATTCTGTTCAACAAATGAAACAAGTTGCTTTTTGAGTGAAGAGAAGATAGGAGAGAATCAGCTTTATTTATTTGTTTCGACGATGTCGGGTCCTCTTGCGATCTTCTGAAGTAAGATAAATTCGAAAATCGAAATAAATCGATCAGTTTTTGTAGCCTTTTTCTGAGAATAAATTTTCTTCGGCGGATGTCACATTTGCCTAGACCCCCTCCCCCCCTCTGTCACAACCTGTCACAAAATTGACATCCCCTTCCCCCCATAAGCAGTGGACGTCATTATTGAATGATCCCTATAGCAAAGTATTGGACATACGAAGCTGTACAAATCTTGTATGACACTCTAATTATAAAATACAACAAACTTCGAAGGAACACCGCTTCAAAAAACGACAAGGCACCAAATGGGGTTTTCACCAAGGCTGCCAAAATGTCACGCTTCGGCTCTGAAAACTAGGTCTAGAATAAATTAAAATCTGATAAAAATGTGGCCCAAAATATGGCCCACAATCTAATTCAAATCTGAAACAAAATTTGATAAAAAAAATGTGGTCCACGATATGATCCAGGTCCAGAATCCGGTTTAAAATCTGATCAAAATTTTGTTGCAGGCTTAAAATCTCATCAGAAGTGTGACCCAAAATCTGGTCAAAAAGCTGATTAATAATCTGGACCAGTTTGAGAGAAATTTGATTTAGAATCTAGACCAAAATTTGATAAGAAATGTAATCCAGAATTTGGTACAGGCCGAAAATCTAATCCAGAATACGGTTAAAGAACTGGTCCCACATTTGATAAAAATGAGGTCTGAAATATTATCCAAAACCTGGTCCAAACGGTAAAGGCACAAATCTTCCACATGATTGTGAGGAACGTGCTGCTCGAGCCAAAGATGCTGGTCCAAACTTGATAAATATGCGGACCAGAATCTGATGGAGGTCCAGCATCTGGTTCAAGTCCAGACTCTGGTGGAAATTATGTCCAAAATCTAAAAAAAATGTGGTCCGTAATCTAGTCCAGGTCCAAAATACTGTCCAGATCTACAATCTGGATTAAAATCTGATAAAAAATGCAGCCCAAAATCTGGATTTTATTCTCGTTTAACTTCAGAATCTGGACCCAAAATTGATGGTTCAGCATGTGGTCCAGGTCTGGGATCTGCTCCAAAATCAGGTCTAAATCTGATAAAAATGTGGTCCAAAATCTGGTCCATAACCTGATGCATGTTTGTGTGGTTTAGAATCTAGGTCCAAAATCTAAACCGAAAGCTGATACAAAATCTTGTCAAAAATGGAGTCCAAAATATGGTCCAAAATAAAAAATAAAATAATAATAAAAAATGTGATCCACGATGCAATCCAGATCCATAAACTAAGGTCTGGATCAGGTTCAATACCAGATCCAAAATCTGGTTGGTGGCTTAAAAACTGATCGAAAAACTGTGGCCCAAAATCTACTCCAGATCCAAAATCTAGCCCAAAAAATCATATCAAAAATCTGCTTTATAACCTGGTCCTGGATCAGATTCAAAATCTGATAAAAAATGTGGTCCTGAATCGGCCAAATTCCACAATCTCTTCCAAAATTTGATCAAAAATGTCTATAGGTGTTACGGCAGGTGTTGAGAACTGGGACCGGGATCAGCACACAGTCATAATGACATGATCATTTGTATTCAGCACTTTAACCAATTATCATCTTTCGCGAAGTTTGCAAATTAGTTCTATGTAATAGCTACATTATAAAGTTTATTGCAACAATTCATTGTAAGTAGCATAGGACATTTTTTCATCATTATTCATTAGTAAATTCGCCCTTTGGACCAGGTTCCAAAATAATCAGTACGCGGCTACACGGAGTAGGCAGATCCTGCAAGTGAGGTTAGGAGCACCATAGGACAAAGAAAGTCACTAAAATTGTAAGCCCTTTTTGATAACCCGTGTTTCACATTAAAACTAATAATTATAAATTTACAGCTTTAAAGCTCGTTATTGAATAAATCATTTAGGTGACAGAACGGTGACTTTTCCTATTTGCCGGTGGCAACAATAGGTCTATAGCTGATACAAATGTGGTTCAAAATCTGGTCTAGAATCTTATGCAGCTCCAAGATCTTATTCAGGTTCACCGTGTGGTGTGATCTGATCACCGTGTGATCTGATTATGCAATATCTGGTCCAAGTTAGATAAAAATGTGGTCCAAAATCTGACATGTGGTCCAGAAATGTAATCCCAAATCTGATCCCATATCTAATGCAAAATCTGGTTGCTGGTTTTAAATCTTATTAGAAACGTGGTCCAAAATCTGCTCCAGGTCCGGAATTTGATAAGAGAAATGTGGTCCAAAATTGGATCTATAATTTGGACGGAATTGAGCATCTGGTTTAAAATTTGACCCAAAATCTGATCAGAAAGGTGGTCCAGAATCTGGTCTTGGTCCTGAAATATTACCCAAAACCTGATCCAAATTTGATAACAATGTGGTTCAAAATCTGGTCCGGACTCTGATGGAGGTCCAACAAATGTTTTAGGTCCAGAATCTGGTTCAAAATCTGATCAAGAATGTGGCCCAAAAAATGGATTGAAGGGGAGTTTAGTTCCAGAATCGAGACCCAAATTTGATTCAAAATCTGATAAAAAAGTGGCCTAGAATCGGGGCAAGTTCCACAACCTGGTCCAAAATTTGATCAAAAATGGTTTAAATCTGATACAAATGTGGTTCAAAAGCTGTTCTAGAATCTGATGCAACTTCAAAGGTTCTGGTTCAGGTCGACCACGTGGTCCAGGTTCAGAATTTAATATAAAATCTGATCAAAAATAAGGACCAAAATCTTATGCAATATCTGGTCCAAGTTAGATAAAAAGGTGGTCCAAAATCTGGTCCATAATCTGACATGTGGTCCAGACCAGCTCTTAAATCTGGGTCCAAAATGTAATCCCAAGTCCGATCTCAAATCTAATGCAAAATCTGGTTTTAAATCGCATTAGAAGCGTGGCTCAAGGTCCAGGTCCAGGTCCAGAATTTGGTAAAAGAAATGTGGTACAAAATTTGATGTATAATCTGGACGAAATTGAGAATCTGGTTTAAAATTTGATCCAAAATCTGATCAGAAAGGTGGTCCAGAATCTGGTCTTGATCCTGAATTTAGCTTTTGAACCATGGTTATGGTCCTGAATGTGGACCACGAACTGGTCCCACATGTGATACAAAATCTGATAAAAAATGTGGTGTGAAATATTACCCAAAACCTGATCCAAATTTGATAAAAATGTGGTTCAAAATCTGGTCCGGACTCTGATGGAGGTCCAACAAATGTTTTAGGTCCAGAATCTGGTTCAAAATATGACCAAAACCTAATAGAAAATGTAGTCCAATCCGTTCCAGAATTTAATTAAAACCTTTTTGAAAATTGTTGTAAAATCTGGAACAAAATTTGAACAAAAATGTGATCCGCTAACTAGTCCAGGTCCAAAATACAATCCGGATCCAGAATCTGGTTTAAACTCTGATCAAGAATGTGGCCCAAAAACTGGATTGAATTCTAGTTTAGTTCCAGAATCGAGACCCAAATTTGATTCAAAATCTGATAAAAAAGTGGGCTAGAATTGGGGCAAGTTCCACAATCTGGTCCAAATTTTGATCAAAAATGGTCTACAAATGTGGTTCAAAATCTGGTCTAGAATCTTATGCAGCTCCAAGATCTTATTCAGGTCCACCGTGTGGTCCAGGTCCAGAATCTAATATAAAATCTGATCAAAAATGAGGTCCAAAATCTTATGCAACATCTGGTTCAAGTTAGATAAAAATGTGGTCCAAAATCTGGTCCATAATCTGACATGTGGTCCAGACCAGCTCTTAAATCTGGGTCCGAAATGTAATCCCAAATCTCATGCAATATATGGTTGCTGGTTTTAAATCTCATTCGAAACGTGGTCCAAAATCTACTCCAGGTCCAGAATTTGATAAAAGAAATTTGGTCCAAAATTGGATTTATAATCTGGACGAAATTGAGAATCTGGTTTAAAATTTCACCGAAAATCTGGATTAAAATTTGATCAGAAAAGTGGTCCAGAGTCTGGTCTTGGTCCTGAATATAGTTTTTGAACCATGGTTATGGCCCTGAATATGGACCACGAACTGGTCCCACATGTGATACAAACTCTGATAAAAAATGTCGTCTGCAATATTACTCAAAACCTGATCCAAATTTGATAAGAATGTGGTTCAAAATCTGGTCCGGAATCTGATGGTGGTCCATCATCTGTTTCAGGTCCAGAATCTGGTTCAAAATATGACCAAAATCTAATCAAAAATGTAGTTCAGTCCGATCCAGAATTCAATTAAAATCTTTTTGAAAATTTGCTATAAAATCTAGAACAAAATTTGATAAAAAAATGTGATCCGCAATCTAGTCCAGGTCCAAAATACAATCCGGAACCAGAATCTGGTTTGAAATCTGATCAAGAATGTGGCCCAAAATTTGGATTGCATTCTAGTTTAGTTCCAGAATCGAGACCCATATTTGATTTAAAATCTGATAAAAAAGTGGCCTAGAATCGGGGCAAGTTCCACAATCTGGTCCAAAATTTGATCAAAAATGGTCTAAATCTGACGCAAATGTGGCTCAAAAGCTGGTCTAGAATCTTATACAGCTGCAAGATTTTATTCAAGTCCACCGTGTGGTCCAGGTCCAGAATCTAATATAAAATCTGATTAAAAATGAGGTCCAAAATCTTATGCAATATCTGGTCCAAGTTAGATAAAAAGGTGGTCCAAAATCTGGTCCATAATCTGACATGTGGTCCAGACCAGCTCGTAAATCTGGGTCCAAAATGTAATCCCAAATCTAATGCAAAATCTGGTTGCTGGTTTCAAATCTCATTAGAAACGTGGCCCAAAATCTACTCCAGGTCCAGAATTTGATAAAAGAAATTTGGTCCAAAATTCAATTTATAATCTAGATCGGGAATCCTAATCGACACTAAACTAAACTTTAAGGATCACGTCGCTTACATCGTGTCAAAAGCCTCTTCGCAGCTGGGCTTTTTATTTCGCTTTGCGAAGAAGTTTAAGGATGTTTACTGCCTGAAAACTCTATATTGCTCGATTGTGCGACCTGTCCTAGAATATGCGTCCATCGTCTGGTCTCCTTATTACCAGAACGAAACTCAGCGCATTGAGGCTATTCAGCGAAAATTCATCCGCTTCGCTCTACGTCATCTCAGGTGGACGGCTCCATTAAATCTGCCTAGCTATAAAAGCAGATGCATGCTTATTAATTTGGAACTACTAGAGGAGAGACGAAATGTAGCAAAAGCGTCCTTTATTGGTGATCTCTTGCAAGGACACATCGATTGTTTTGCGCTGCTCAGTACCTTGGATATCAGCATACGTCGCCGCAATCTTCGGTCCCATTCGTTCCTCAGCATTGGTCCTGCGAGAACAAATTATGGACTTAACGAACCAATGCGTAGCATGTCTCGTGTATTCAACAAATGTTATAACGTGTTTAATTTTAATGTATCTCGACAAACTAATAAGTGTAGTTTTAAGCGTGTATTATGTTAATTTATGTTGTCTACGCGTGTGTACCTTTATGCATCTATAGTTATATAGCACAATCTGTCATTGGGGTGATTTTTTGCCTGTTGACTAAGCAATTAAATAAATAAATAATAGACGAAATTGAGAATCTGGCTTAAAATTTGTCCCAAAATCTGGACCAAAATCTGATCAGAAAGGTGGTCCAGAATCTGGTCTTGGTCTTGAATATAGTTTTTGAACCATGGTTATGGTCCTGAATATGGACCTTGAGCTGGTCCCACATGTGGTACAAAATCTGATAAAAAATTTGGTCTGAAATATTACCCAAAACCTGATCCAAATTTGATAAAAATGTGGTTTATAATCTGATCCCGAATCTGATGGAGGTCCAGGATCTGGTTCAAAATATTACCAAAATCTAATAGTAAATATAGTCCAATCCGATCCAGAATTTAATTTAAATCTTTTTGAAAATTTGTTATAAAATCTGGAACAAAATTTGATAAAAAAATGTGATCCGCAATCTAGTCCAAGTCCAAAATACAATCCGGATCCAGAAACTGGCTAAAAATCTGATCAAGAATGTGGCCCAAAATCTGGATTGAATTCTAGTTTAGTTCCAGAATCGAGACCCAAATTTGATTCAAAATCTGATAAATACAATTGGCCTAGAATCGGGGCAAGTTCCACAACCTGGTCCAAAATTTGATCAAAAATGGTCTAAGTCTGATACGAATGTGGTTCAAAGGCTGGTCTAGAATCTGATGCAGCTCCAAGATCTGGTTCAGGTCCACCAAGTAGTCCAGGTCCAGAAACTAATCTAAAATCTGCTCAAAAATGAAGTCCAAAATTTAATCCAAAATCCAAAGGTTAAAATATGATAAAAATTGTAGTTCAAAATTGGTCCAGAGTCTAGTTCAAATCTGTTCCGAAATCTGAATCAAAACCGATAAAAAAATGTGGTCCACGATGAACTCAAGGTCCACAATATGGTCCAGCTCCGGAATCTGGTTAAAAACCTGTTCCAAAATCTCGTTGGTGGTTTAAAAACTATGGTCGAAAAAATATGGTCGAAAATTTTGCCCTAAAAATCTGATCAAAAATGTGGTCTAAAATCTAGCTTATAACCTGGTCCAGTTCCAGAATCGGGTCCAAAATTTGATCCAAAATCTGATCCAAAATTTGTTTAAAAAAAAGTGGACTAAAATATGGTCCAGGTCTAATATTTGGTTCAGGCCCAAAAACTGGTTTTGGTCCAGAATGTGGTCCAAATTCTGATCCAAAATCTCATCCAAAATTGTGGTTCAGAATTTAATTAAATCTTTTTCAAAATTTGATACAAAATCTAAAATAAAAAACTATGCTCCAGAATTCAGGCAGGTTCAGAATCTGGGTGGTGGTTTAAAATTTTATCAAAAATAATAAATAAGAAACGTGGGAGATCAAAATCGTCTACGCTAAATGTCACACTAAGGCCACTACGGCTCTACAGGAGCATCGGAATAATTTCGGAATTGAGTGACATATTACCATCTTTAAAACCAGATGATATTCCAAATTTGATTTAAAAATATTAACAACACTACGATGTGCTTAGCGAGGTTAAAAGGGGGTTTCACTTTCTCGGAAGTCCCTCTGACAAAGTGTGCATTTGATCCGAAGTAATTACTTCTCCCGTTTTCCACTTAGCTACAAAGTGTCGAAAACAACGCCCCGAATTCTGCCTGCTGCTTGTTCTGCTTGCCTGAGCCGGGTTTGTCTGGCTCACTCGCACGGATGCGCCGTTGTTTGTTTTGCTCGTGAGTTTTCCCGCGAGTACGTTCATCATCATTACCGTCGGCATCACCATCGTCATTATCATTAACAGTAAAATTCTGAGAATGCTTTGTACCGGTTGCGCTGTTGTGGTGCTGGCAGAGAGAGAACTGTTGTGGGAATGGAAAGAGGATCATCACAATCCCAGTAATCTGTTGTTGGTTGTAAAGTTTAAAAAGCTCATTAAAGCTTGATTTCTTGTAAACGAGCTCGAACATAAACCGCTGATTTTAGCCTTCCAATCTACCACCTCTCAAGGTCAGGAAACATGCCAACTATCTGCTACAAAAGTTAAAAGTTTGCTTTGCAGCGAACAACTTTATGAACTGAATCAAAGGCAATTAAGTAGTGAACAACAATATTTAATAAGTTAAATTTTAATCCCTAAACAAACGTTCGATTTTATTACTATCGTCTAACTCCAATGCAACGACGAAACCAAAACACGAAGCGTGGGTTGCAACTGCAGCAGCAAACGAGGCTAGCTGCAACCGCATTGAGGGTGTCGCATGAATCATGGTTCGACGACGCGGTGCGGTGAATAAACAGCTGCTAACCTGTCTGCGGTTGAAGTCCGGCAATTTATTAATTACGATGGGATGGCACATAATTTTCTGGACAAACTCTGGTGTGGTAATATAATTTAAGCTGATCTATTATGCTCCTCAAAAATTGACGAATCGATAATGTTGCAAATAGGTGTACGAATTTCTAGAATAAATTTCGAAAAAGTTAAGACAAAACGACTAAACAAGCTAACAGTTTTTTTTGGTCTAGAAAGCTAATATTGGCTTTTCGTTACGTTTCGACAAATCCCTGAAATGACACATCAAAAAGCTCATAGAAAACATTTAAACGCTTGCTTTCCACGGTGTTTTCTTTTGCTTTTTAGTAGCAAACCAATGGCAAATAAGGGATTTCGCATATATGATTCTCACTTCTTTTTCGGCATTCTACTGGGAAATCAAACCGGATTGTACATTTTATGTTCGGGCGACTACGAAAGTTTAATCACCGCAGCTCTACGGTTGCCGCTGCGGTAGTTAAATTGATGACATGAAAGCTTCCTCACCACCACACAATTTAATGGAAATGCTCTCAGGTTTTGATTTTAGGATGTTGTTAAAACGTTACGTGTCTTGTTTTGTTCATTTCTACTTGTCAAACAAATATGTTGCAATGGAACAACAAAATTATATAGCCAGTGTCAGGCTTGTCCTGCACTCAGTGAACTTATTTTGCTTCTTTAACTGTAATACCTCAGCCAAGCAAAATTCGAAAATATTATATATGGGGCATTTATAGAGTAAATTATTATCCATAAGATTGCTGAACTAAGTATTGCTCTATCTTTAGTATTTACGGCGCACTCCCAGTTCACACTGGGATCGCACCTTGGTGCACCAGCCAGTGCAGTACTTAGTTCAGCAATCTTATGGATAATAATTTACTCTATAAATGCCCCATATATAATATTTTCGAATTTTGCTTGGCTGAGGTATTACAGTTAAAGAAGCAAAATAAGTTCACTGAGTGCAGGACAAGCCTGACCAGTGTACAACATTTAAATAAATACAGTTGGTGTACTACTTTAGTAGCAATTTTTGCAGGACTTGTAGTACTAGTTAACTTTAAGTAACTGGTTTGAAACTGGTATGCGGTTGACGGAGTTGGCTTACTTAAGGAGCTTGCTTGGAACTACGATTAAACGGAAAAAAATAGATAACTATTTTGGGTCATTAATTACAACACAGATTCGCATTCGTCAATTTCTATGAAATTGTTCATAGCACCATTCATTGTAGCAGATTGATTTCAAGTACAACTGTCTTCCGGTATGTGGTTGATTGCCGTTTTTGAGCTAACTTGGCAAACTGATAATGTTCAAATTCGACCAAATAGTGGTACAACGACAATGGCGTCATTCCGAGAAGTAAAAATTAGATGAGTATCCCGGAATTAAGGTCGATTGAGGAATATCTGCCTAAGCAATTACACTGAAGTCGCTTTTTACGCGGTTTTTTTACGCGACTATTTTTACGAGGTTTTCAGAATTTACGCGGTTTTTTACGCGGTTTTCGGACTTTACGCGGTTTTCGGAATTTACGCGGTTTTCCGGAATTTACGCGGTTTTTTTACGCGATTTTCGGAATTTACGCGGTTTTTTAACGCGGTTTTGATTTACGCGGGACATATCCTTCGCGTAAAAAGCGACTTGAGTGTACTTCAATATCATGGCTGACCTGGCTGACCGTCTGCACAGGCGTTATCCCGGCCAGTGATTTTTGGCGTAGGACTACGTCTTTGTTTACTATACTGGGACTGGGTAGTACTTTGTGAAAACGAAAATGTTTTTTTTGTATGGACTTGTCACTTTGACCACAACATTATTGATCTATTGTAATGTTGCCCGGGTGTATGCTGTATTCTGCGATGCATATCCTACTATACCAAACCTGTTTCGCCTCGTTATAGTTAGAACTGGTGAGTCCTCATGAGGTTCAAAACCATTACCTCAATAGTCCTAATACCAGTATACTAACCATAAGAAGCGTCTTCGGGATAATGTAGAACTCAGCATGAAGGAAGGGTGATGAGGGACCTGAGAATAAACCCATGATAAAGCCACGTTGACATCGAATGGCTTGATTCTACTAAGATTCGAACCCACGACCATTCACTTGTCAAAGCAGACTCGGTAACCTTGCGGCTACAGAGCCCCCGCATTTCAAATGTTAATCACTACTAAACTACTGAACGAAACTGAACAATTTATGTGTCGTTGGATAGAATGACTAGCAATTTTATGCGGATGATGAGAGAGCAATTTTAAGGAGGGCGTAAGAGGGGGAGCTTCTATACAAATGAAATACAAATTTCCTCATAACTCTAGAACTAATCAAGCAAATGGAACCAAATTTGGCATGTAGGGGTTTCTGGAGGCAGGAATTTTTTCTATGGTGAATTAGGACCTTTGCCTTCTTTAGGAAGAGGGGATTCCATACAAATGAATCACAAATTTCCTCATAACTCGAGAACTAATCAAGCAAAAGGAGCAAATGTGGGGTTTTTTGGAAGCATGAATTAATTTTATGATGGTTTCAGACCCCTAGAAAGTAGAAAGAAAAAGACTCTCATACAAATAAAACACAAAATTTTTGCGTTTGTGCCATATTTTCTGCTATGTAACAAGCGATAAGCCACTATCTTACGTGCCTGTTGCCATTCATGTCAAAACAGAAGGACATTCGAATGGCACGTCATATTTGCGCAAGGTCATCCTGACTGACCTACTGACTTCTTAAATTCAACGAATTGAAGAGCTGTCCACTACGTTTTAACTTATCAATTGCTATCACACTAAAGGGTGTCCCACATCAAATTGCACCACGGAAGAAACGCTGTAAAAAATTACCCAATGGGTATTTTCTCTAGAAAATTTGAGTAGAACTAGTTTAGAGTATATTGTTTCCACTCTATTTTTATCGCGGTCAGTTTTTCGAAAATTGGTAAAAATGGCGTCACCCGAAAAGCAACGTCGCGAATTAATTTAGCGCATGCACCTGGAAAATCCTCAACTCTCTCATCATGAATGATGAGACTTACGTGAAGGCGGATTTCCGGCAGCTTCAAGTTTGATGTTCCGGAGCAAGTAAGGACGCAGACACTTTCATTGTTTGCCAAGAAATACATGATTTGGCCAAGAAATACATCATGCGGAAAACGGAGTGCGCCGTTCGTGACTACTGGGACTGTAAACGGGCAGACCTCTACCTCAAGGAGTGTCCACAGAAGCATCTGCTTCCTCTGTCGAAGCAACACGAGGGCCCTACGATCTTCTGCTTGGATCTACCTTCGTGCCAATATTCAAAGGAGGTATTGGAGCGGTACGAAGCCAACGGACTCACTTTCGTGCCCAAGGACATGAATGCCTTCAACGCACCGGAACTTAGGCACATCGGAAAATACTAGACTATTCTGAAGCAGGCACTGCGGAAGCATCCCTAGGAGGTCAAGTCTGAGGAAGACACGAAGAAAAAGTGGATTTCCGTACATATGAAGCTGTTGCTAGGTTATACATAACTTTTTGAGTGGAATTAAGCGTAAGGTGCGAGCATACGGTTATGGTATTTAAGTTGAATGAAACAAATATGCCAAAAGCTTACTAATGGGTTATATATTGTTGTCTGAAAATTTTAAAGGGATCAGTCAATTAGGTAATTATCTACAGCGTTTCTTCCGTGGTGAAATTTGATGTGGTTGATTTGATTTGATTCACAAGAACTGCAGTGATGCCAGGTTTTGCTGAAGAAAAATCCGTAGTTTTACCATCTGTGTTTTAATCACAGAGGAAAGGATTATAAATTATAAAACTTAGTCAAATTTTAAATCAAACCTTTGATTTAAATGAAAATTTGGCCGACATTTGTTCTCCATATAATGTGTTTCTCAGTTTTACTAAGAAGTAACATTTTTTATCGCATAGATATTCTTGATTGCATTTTAAACAAAGTAATACTTCAAGAGCAACATGTGAAAAGGGCCTATGTGCAAATGAGAGATTCTCTTCGTGTCTCCTCTCTTCCGCTTATCACGGCGATGCAAATGCACTTGAACGGATTAATTCTGCATGAAACGGTTGCTGGCATTATTTGCTAGCTATTGGTAACGCAAAATTTCAATGAAATGCATTCATGTCGCCGTGGTAAACGCATGAGAGGGGACACAAAGAGAATCCCTCATTTGCACATAGGCCCTTTTCACATGTTGCTCTTGACTTTTTTGAATCGAATCAGTTTATGATACAATTCAAATTTACTCCATATTAATAAAGAACGCATAAATTTGACCTTTGTCATACGCCTTTAGGCTTTATTTTTCCAAATTCTTAAATTTTTCGTCGTCTGGTTATTTTGTATTTTGTCTTCAATTTTTCGTTTTTTGTTTTGCTAATTGTACTCCGTCAACTTTTCCATCGTTATTGTCATCTTCTAGTCGTTTTTTGTTAATTTTAATGTGAGCTGTGTGACAGCTTGGGTCATTCGTGGTTTCTGTGGGATTGTAATTTGAACCCAAGTCCTCGGCGTGAGAGATGTGAACGCTAACCACTACACCGTGTTAACCCCTCGTTTTGTTTGTTTCCTTTTAACGTTTGTCGGTCGTTTCCGTTATTTTTAACAACTGGTATTTTATCATCGTCTTTTTGTCTCTTTTAAGTGATTTGGTCGTCATTTTTTATTGCTTTTTGTGGCGATTTTGGTATGACTTCATCGTCATTAGTGTCTTTTTTGGCATAGCTTGTCACTGTTTTGTTGACTTTTATTTGTTTGTCCAACACCTTTAGCCAAAGGCTACATCTATTTACAGTCTTTTCGTCGTTTTGTATGGCTTTTTTTGGGTTTTTTGTCGCTGTTTGTTACATTTTTTTTGGCGTCTTTTAACCGTATTTTAGTCGTCTTTCAATTTTTCGTCTACTTGTCTTCACTTCTTCGTCATATTTATTCGCAGGCATTTCACTGCCTGTTCGTCGATCGTTCTTTCTTCGTCTTTTCGCTACCTTCCATCGTCTGTTCGTCATATTATTTTTTTCGGAACCATTTAGTCGTCTTTTTGTAACTGCCCTTTCTCCGTATTCGTTATCTCGTTGTCATTTCTCTGTTACATTTTTATCTCTTTTTATGGTCTTTTTGCCATCTTTCCATCGTATTATCGTTTTATGACATTTTACCGCCTTTTCTTCGTTTTCATTGTCATCTTTCTATTATCTTTCGTCCTGTTTGTTTCCAAGACTACAAAATTGTTGTAATTTTCTTGTCTTTTCGTTATTCTTTCGACGTCTTTTTGATTACGTATATTCGCCATCTTTTCGTAATCTATTTTGCATGTTTTATCGACTGTTTGACAGTTTTTAAATGTCTCTTTCCCATTTTTTGTCGTATTTTTTGTCGGAGTTTTCTGTCGTCTTTTTATCGCATTTTTGCCATCTTTTCAGCACAGTTCCATTGACTTCTATTCACATTTTCGTCAACATTCCGCTGTCTTTTGCCGGATCTTCGTTGTCTTTTCAATTCATTTTAGTCAACTTTTCATCGCTTTCTGAGCCCTCTTGAGCAAATAACGGAAAATGACGGAGATTTTATTTCTATCGCACTACAGAAATCGCATTACGGAAATGCCAAAATGTGAGAAAAACTAAAAATGAAAATATTTAGCCATTTTGCCGCTCTCCAACCAGGAAAATATCAGTATTATTATAAATATCTGCCGCCAAAGCAAAAACTACTAGTTTTTATTGACAGCATAACAGCAATAAAGCAAATCTTCCATTTTAAAAACACTTCTCGTTAAAAAAAGTATTCTATTCGCTTCTTTCTTTCAGAAACAATAAAGTTGTGCTTTTCAGGATATTATTCATTGCATGTAGCGTACGCGTACTTTTGGTCACTAAATGAAACTTTCAATCTTTTCCGCAAAGTTTAAGAAAATCCGTAGATTTGAGCACTTGATCCGTGGGTCCGTAGAAAATTCTTAAATCCGTAGAACTACGGATGAATCTGTAGATCTGGCATCACTGCAGGAACGCACTGATCGTCATATTATTTAACCCACTTACCACTCTGCAGGCTACAGACCTGAATGACCAAAAGTGATTAAAAGGTATCAAATATAAGCAAACAACAACAACAATCACTCTGCAGAACTCTCAATGGACAGCATTTAGTTAGATGGTGATCTCGATGACCGATGAAAAAGACAAACTGATAGGTCGAGACAGATTGAACAAAGCAGATTGATGGACAGGGCAATGCGATATTCAAGGCAGACTGAATTGGTCAGAATTGACCAACGGACAAGACAGATCAATAAACGAGGCAAAACGATGGATAGGATAGACCAATGGAAACCAGTGAACCCAGATATTAGCAGAAGGTGGAGCAGTAACCCTTCATGGGTTGTAAATGATATGGACTGACTCTGCTTTTCTTGCTGAGAGGAGTGGCATGACCTCGAACCAAATACTATACCTAAAAGATATTGAATAATTGAGTGCATTTGCACCAATACGTTCCACGTAAAAACAGTTTTTCAAAATGTAAAAAATGTTCTCATGTAGTCTGCTTTTGCGGATCTTTTTAACTTAAAACGGTTGCAATAGTTGCAAAAATCATTGATTCATGATAATTAGTGGGGTCAGTCCCGGCGTAGTGGTCAGCATTCACGCCTCTCACGCCGAGGACCCGGGTTCAAATCCCAACCCCGCAGAAGTCACGAATGACATAAGCTGTTAAAGTGACTATAATCTAACAAAAAAAAAAAAAAAAATGATAATTAGTCACTTTCTGACACATCTATAATAAATTTTTCCTGATCAAAACGCAAAGAGATCTTGGCAATATAAATGACGCGCATGGGTATGAAATGGGGAAGGCAAATGAGGAAGCGTCCAACATAGCTCTAGCCATCCCAAGCCCCTACCTCCACGTGGCCTTACCCGGTAATGCTCTTTTGAGTAGCCAAGCTAGGAGATGCGACGATGAGTGGTTCCCGGCTGCCTGATCTTAAAACTGCGGGTTTGGATAACGGCTGAGCCACACGACCTTGCTAGTAGGTAAGCTTAACATAATTTATTAAACCTGAAGATAAGTTATTTTAATTATTTGTTTCGTTTTAGCTGATGGAGCAAGCACCTCCTACTGTACAGTGAAAACTCGGGCCGAAGAAAGTTTAAATAATGCTCATGGATATCAGAAGAAAAATTAAATTAATAATGGAAGCACTCATGTAAACTCAAATGATGCAACTCTGTTCCATTCGAAGGACTGCTAGTGAGATTGTTCTATTTTTGTCCATATATCTTCATATAATGTATATTCATATAACTCATATTTTATTACATTGCCATATACCAATTTGTGTTTTATGGGAGCCACCCCAACCCCCTCTTAAAGGGGGGAGGGGTCATAATTCCCCTCCTAAGGAGGGGAGGGTTCGCAATCCATTATAGAAAAAATTCTTGCCTCCAAAAACATCCTCATACCAAATTTGGTTCCAGATGAATGATTACTTCTCGAGGTATGCAGAAATTTGTATTTATTTGTATGGAAGTCCCCCCTCTTAGTGCGGGAAGGGGTCTCTATCCATCATAAGAACTTTGCCATGCCCCAAAAACCTCTACATGCAAATTTTCATGCCGATCGGTTCAGTAGTTTTCGATTCTATAAGGAACATACAGACAGACAGACAGAAATTCATATTTATAGGTATAGATTTACTGTCTTTTTGTCGTTCTTTCGTTGTCTCTACGCCATTTTATCGTTACTTTTCGTCATCTCTTTGTTGCATTTACTTGTCGTCGGCTCTTTGTCTTTTCTTTGTCATACTTTGTTGTCTTTGATGGTCTTGCCTCCTTTCGCTTACATTTTCGTTGTTTCTTGACGTTTTCTTAGCATTTTTGGTATTTTCACGTTATTTTTATCATATTTCTGGCGTCGTTTCTCCAACGTTACTTCTTTTCATTGCATTTTCGCAATCTTTTTATGACTATGACTCGTGATTTTTGCAACTAAATTAAATTTTCAACTTTTTCATTAAATTTATAATAATCTGTAGATATGAGCACTTAATACGTAGGTCCGTAGAAAATTCATAAATCCGTAGAACTACGGATAAATCCGTAGACCTGGCATCACTAAAGACAATGCGATATTCAAGACAGACTGAATTGGTCAGAATAGACCAACGGACAAGACAGATCGATGAATGACGCAAAACGATGGACAGGACAGACCAATGGACACTAGTGAACCCAGACATAAGCAGAAGGTGGAACAGCAACCCTTCAAAATCACATTCAACAGTTTATTCAATTGCTTGTCGTTGCGGGTGGCCAGCTGCAAATGACATGAGCTGACTCTGCTCTTCTTGCTGACAGGAGTGGCATGACCTCGAACAAAATACTATACCTAAAAGATATTAAATACTTGAGTCACTTGTCACTTGAGTCAAGTTGAGTGCATTTGCACCAATACGTTCCACGTAAAAATAGTTCTTCAAACTGTAAAAAATGTTTTCATGTAGTCTGCTTTTGCGGATCATTTTAACTTAAAACGGTTGCAATCGTGGAAAAATCATTGATTCATGATAATTAGATAATTAGTTTTGGCCAATCATGGATTGGATCAAGTTTCAAGTTTTATAGAAATTACAAAAGTCAGAATCAAGTTTTTGTAACAGCTCAGTTTCAGGTCAAGGTCAGCTAAGGTTAAGGTTCACAGAGAGAATGGGGTTTAAATTAAAATTTAGGTTCTGGATAAATTCAGATTGACAGAAAATAACGGGTTCGGGTTTAACCAAGCCCATAATTTTGAGTTCGAGTCAGGTTCGGGTTTGATCGAAAAATGCCCACTATCTCTTAGGGGAAGCTACTAAACTAGTGCACAATGAAAATAGTAAACTATCTAAAACAGCTATCTAAGTGCTTTTCCGTGTTGCTACGAGGAGTGAGTACGTTAATACTCATGCTCATGATTAAAATAAATGGAATTGTTGTATAATTTCGGTAAATTTCGAACCAATAAACAGTTCCTCAACCAAAATTAACTATTACTGGTGTCCAATTCTATAAAATTAAACCGAAAACCTGCACACAAGCGTTTTATCCATGAGAATTAATTTCTGGACGATTTTCCGGCTGTGATTAACTGTACAACATCTGACAGAAAATCACGAACAATGAACGCAGTCTCCAATCCGTGCAAAGCCGCTGCTGCAATGTTGCCGTTCCAATAAACTGTCCGACAGACTTAACTCGCCCACAATGTCGAAGCATGTCCTGTTGTAGCATGGTTCGATGTGATGCTTTTGAAATCCTTTACGTGATGGATGGCCGGGCTGATGTCCTTATGCGTCGAAAGTTGCTCGAAATCGTGACGCGTGGTAGTGAACGATTTCCGAGTAAATTACATCAAACGCAGCAAATTAACGTCAACTCGTTTGGAAAATGGGTGCCGTTGTGTAATGTGCCTACGCTAGGCTGGTCCACTTTGCAGGAGGAACAGAAACCTGGAGAAGGATGGATCGAGGAAGATTTGTGCTCCGATAGTCCATATATACCCGGCTGCTCGAAGGTTATCTCTATTGATGGGCAACCATCAACGAGAAATGTGCACTCTGCGCTCGCTCACTCTCGCTTATTATATTGTTGACGATTGAATGTTATGCCATTTCACCCCCACCCGCCGCGCCACCCGGGTGGGATGAGTTTTGAACCAACGGCTTCATCGTGATCAAATCCGGGCTCAAATCGAGTATCTATTTATGATCTTCCTCCGTCCTCGTTGAGATGCGAAGCGAAATGGCTTAAATTGAAAGGCAGAAACGGAAATCCATTCTGGCGAGCGAGTCACACTGGTGTTAATAATCGTTTATTATCGTTAGGCTGATTAATGATATGCTTTGATGACCGCTATTGTCGACTCCGGAATGAAGGAGGCATTCATTATCGTCACGGGGAAAACGAGATTAATGGATCCTGTTTAGGCATGATGTAGAAACTATTGTTGCTTGCGGCGGAGTTTGAGTCATAGATCCGAGGCACCGCTAATTGTTTGCACATTCAAAAATAGAAACAATTATGTTGTTTGAAGAATCTCATTGTTTTACTTATTAACTAGCCTTATATTATTTTAAATATACATCTTCAAGTTCCATAGCAGTCTCACACGAAACTACTTTTCCAGTTTAAACGAAACACTACGAAATGAACGAATCCTTCTACATTAGGCAAAAAGCAACATATACGGGGCATGTCATTAATCATCGCTTTATGCTACTACCTTGGATGGAAGCCACCGCACCGGAATAGACCCCCCCCCCACCCCTCATCAAACGGGCGGCGAGGAAATGCATCCGAACTTTCATTGCCCTGGACCGTGCATTAACTGCAATGAACATTTTCTTTCGCTTTTACGACCCGACGTTTACCTAGTTTAGCCTTCCAGGGTCGTTTGCAGCAGTACCTACAATAAAAGCAAAATCCACCAGCAGCCGGATGCTGAATACGAAAACACTTTATCGAACCTCTATTTCAGTAAGTGCTCTCCAGTTGTTAACTGTGGACACTGAAGGGTCGTTGAATGGCACGGCGACTGCACCGAAAAAAATATCATCAAAGCTTGAACAACATTTTTGCCATTTTCATTTGGAATGCAAAACGACTCGGACGGGTGAAATGCCTTAGCAGTCTGACGACGCTGAAAATAGGTCATTTGTTATACAAAATTACCCAACAGATGGCTATCCGTGTCATGATTTCCGAATGCAGGCAGGCAGACAGGCAAGACACTGTATGCGAGATGTAAATTTATTATGATACGCCGAAGCTCTTCAAAATAAGAGAGTGTGCGGATTTCAACATGCTGAGCCCATTATGTGGTGCATCCGAGCAAACAGGACGACAGGAGGTTCACTGACCATGATGCTCACACACGTAACGAAACCGGACTAAATTAAATTGTTTCGCCTGTCGGATTGCTGCGGATGAATGTGTGACGTAGAGGGATAATGAATAAATTTGCCATAGGAATTAGACTTTAATTATTGGAAATTCAAGCGCAAACATTATGCCACTGTGGCACTTCCTTCGAAGAAGGGTGAACTAATGTCATCAACTGTGCAGAAGTAGGAACGGAACTACTTCGGACCGGTCTAAGAAGCATCTCGAAAACATTTTCCATACCTCTCGAGATCTCGTAGTAGCAGAGCAATTTGAAGCACGGATAGGAAATTGAACTTTTCGATCTTGTTATCCAGTTTAGTTGGAGTGGCTTTCGAAGGCTGCTCGACGTAAAGAGCTTCCAACAAGCCGCTTGCCGGAGTGAGACTCTCATCCCGAGTTTAATCGCAAGGCTACAAATGATGGAGAATGCAGTAATTGTTGAAATTGAACTTTGTTATAATTAGATTTTTTCCACACACACGCAATATTTTAATCTCTATTATATAATCTCCTCAACAGGCAAAACCATCAAAAGGACCCGTCACTCGTAGATAAAAGCAACCATTGTGAGAGAATGATTTGCGGTTTATCTTCACCTTCCGCCAGCGCGCTGCGATGTGTCGCTTGAGGATATGCTAAATTAGACAAACGACACAAGGCGTTGATGTCAAACAATAATAGTCAATCAGAGAACAACAAAGTGGCATTATAGCTGGCTTGCGGCATTCTGCGGCGTGCATCCTACCCCTTGCGGAAACTGTGTGTGGTTGGTTGGTTGGTAGCACCTGCACCGGTAATGTAACAAAAGTCCCATCATTCGAAGAGTTGTTTGCTGCAACAACGGATGAAGGCGACAAAAGGATTACAACTAGGTACAGCTACCGGCCGATTCACACAGGGCCGTTGACAAGATATCGCTTTATCATCCACTTAACAAATCGCTTCCATTTCCGACGTCGGGTCGGCCGGTGCCATTCTGGGTACATGCGGGCAGGCAGTCGTCGTGTGTGGCAAATTGTAAAACGGAACATGAGAGCTAAAGTTCCGTTCGATGGCGCTGGATGATGTATGGATTCAGCGCCGGTATGGAAAACTTGTGCTTCAAGTTGACAAATACAGAAATGTAAACAGATTTATTTAAATATGTCATCCTGAGAGGCAAGACAAGAAATCTGTGAGCAAAAGCATAAAATACAATCTTGACCATGAAAACGACAAGTGGATTCGTTTTTTTAATGTTGAGCGCTATAAACAATGTTTAATCTTTGCATTAGTCCTTTGAGTTCTTTAATTGCATAATATAGCTCTAAGATGTTGTACATAAAAGAGTCTTAGCCAGAAACTGAAACAAATAGTTTTTATGCTCGCATTGGATTTTATTTAACTGAATAAAAACATTATCTCCGCTGTGCTGATTCTAAAGGTGGGCAAGATGGCTTTTTTGTGTGAGTTGCTTTGAACCGTCCATTTTCTGTCGCGAACTGATTCTGGCAGAACCAAATGACAAAATTCGGACTTCGAGAAAAACGCATTCAAGGTTTGCTGCTCTGTATGGTTTATAGCTATCAATTGTTCGAGATCATCTTATAATTCTGGTTGTTTGCAACATTTATGTAGTCTGATTAGAGTAAATTGTTGCTTAGAAAATTGTTGATCGTTTGCTGTCATTAACTCATCTTTTAACATTTTGCGACTTGGTCCGGTCCAATTTAACACCTACCATATGACATCGCGACAAGCAATCGAGTTGAGCAGACGAGTCGAGCAGTTGGATCGAGCAGTCAAATCCAGCAGTCGAACAGTTGAAGCAAGCTGTTCAGTCAAGCAGTCCAGTCAAGCAGCTAAGTCGAGCAGTTTAATCGAGCAGTTTATTCCAGTAGTCCAGTCGAACAGTTTAATCGAGCAGCTGAGTCGAGTAGTCCAGTCGATCAATTGAATCCAGTAGACTAGTGGAGCAGTTGAATCGAGCAGTTGTGTCAAGCAGTTGAGTCGAGCAGTCAGGTCAAGTGTTTAAGTCGAACAGTTGAGTCGGGCAGTGAAATCAAGCTGTCCAGTCGAGCAGTTGAGTCGAGCTATAAAGTCGAGCAGGCGAATCGAACAGTCCAGTCGAGTAGTTCAATCGTGCAGTCGGGTCGAGAAGTTAGTCGAACAAATGTGCCAAGCAGTCGAATCGAGCAGTTAAATCGAGCTGTTCAGTCAAGCAGTCAAGTCGATCTGTCCAATCAAGCAGTTGAGTCGAGCAGTCGAATCGAACAGTTCAGTTGAGCAGTCCAGTCGAGCAATCAAATCGAGCAGTCTAATCGACCAATCCAGTCAAGCAGACTAGTCAACCAGTTGAGCAATCGAGCAGCCACCAGTCGACCAGTGGAATGACTGAGAATAGGGCTCATTGCTACGAAAACATGACGTCCTATCAGGGGCCTGTTTTTAATTATCGATAAGCCTCTTATGACGTCCTGTCAGAGACCTGGTTTTGGCTACAGACATGCCTCTTATATAAATAGATTTCAGAATAGAGCGCCCTAGCATAGCATAGCATAGTTTGACCGCACGTGAGTTACCCGCGATTGGTCTAGATCAGCTGAGATTGCACAAAGAATCATCAGAATGTTGCTTGGGAGTAGCAGATCATTCTCAGTGTGCATTTTCTGGTGATCTAATTCTTTGTGATGATCAATAGCAAAGCTGGCCACGCCCATGCAAGTCAATTTGGGAGGGAAAGAAATGTTAGTCCGGCACTTGCTGCTACTAGAGACCGAGGAATCTTCTGCGTCATCCACAAGTGTCACAGGAAGGAGTGGTTGTTAGTAGAAAGAAATTGATGTGGATCCACCGAGGCAGGTGGTGTGATCACTGTCATTCGAGCTCGCGTACGATTTGAGGACATTTTTGGTTACGTGGCCATTGTGAAACAGGTAGTGGAGATTCGACATGCCGATATAGGAAAAAACTATGAGAAATCAGTTTACCGCACCGAAAGTTATCAACATATTCGATTCGTTCGAAATCGCGCGCGGTCAGTTATTAAATAGCCATAGACATTTGTTGCTATGCACGAAAGCTGTCCTAAGACAAACGGATTTATTTTGGCAATTAAATCGAAAACATTAACTGCGCGAGATACCTTTTGGCATCCTTCGATCATAGAACTTGCTTAAAAACTCTGACTTCATTATAAGGGAAATGTATAAAAGCTATCAAGCTTTTGATATTTGATAATCATTTGATAGATATAACGCACGATGTTCCTAGGTAACTGATTTTACGATTAAAATGCACGTTTACAAGATTTCAATAAAAGTTCCGGTATGTAAACACACCATTCTTAAGTGTGCTCAAATGAATTCAAAATGGCGTTTTAAAACAACCGCTGTCAGAAAAATGCAATAATCACAATTTTGATTTATCCAGAGTCAAAATCATAGACCAAGACAGTAGAATTCAAGCTCTACAAATTTACTGAATTCAAGCTCTACAATACAAGAATTCAAGCTCTACAAATTTTGGAAATGTGCCATATCTCTTCTGACAATTCTACAGTGAATTTTAGAACCGACACCGACAATTTGAATTCTACCTACCTTTGAATTCTACCTTCTACCTACGTTTTACACTCTCTCGCTCAATAATTCTGATCGTAACTCTCAGCCAAGACGTTGCTCTTTAGCTACGCCATCTCTGTTCTTATTAGTTTCCAAGCGTTCCATGCAATCTTTTCTTGAAATTTCGTCATCTTACACAGCCATTTGAAAAGTTTCATTCTTCAATCTGTGTCCGAAGTGCCCGGGTAAAATCTGTGTAAGTTCTTCTTTTTAAAGTCAATAGTTAGCAAAAAAAACCCACACTATAAATGTGCTGCTTTTTCAGTGTAGAGAAACCGACAACTTTATATACACAAATGACACAAATTACTTGACAAAGAAAATATTTGCATACGTTGTGAGTAGTTAAATGTAAAATGTTAGACTTGTATAACTATGTTAAAAATTTTGTAAATCAATAGCTGTCCTGAGGATGAAGGGATACCCTTCGAAACGTCGACAATAAACGAAATATAAATATTTTCGCATGAAACCCGTGACCAAAAGCCAGTACCACATCTTTAAAAATTTATATCGAGAAATATTATGCACATGCGAGATTTACGGTGGCTTGAAAACCTCGTGACAAACTTAAATTTATCCTGAAATTAAAAATCAGGCACAATGAAGTGTTCCATATAGTCCCTAAGTTGATAAGCATTTCCTCGATCAACACTAATATGCAGAGATATAACTCCCTAATGAGCCAACAAGTGAAAAAAATCAGAAGGGTTGTGTACAAGACACGACCGCATAGGTGACGCAGGACTACGTGAGTCTCTTTGTAGCGATAGTAGCATGTATACATGCATGTAATAATACAATTTGCATGTATGCATGAAATTCATGCTACATACAGGGTTAATTGCAGGTTGAGAAACGAGTTTTTTTAAATGAATGTTAATAGCGCCTCAAATTTTGCTTCAACATCAAGCACCATTTACATATACAGGGTGTTAGGTAGCTTAGTTCAGATATTTCAGGGGGATAGAGGATCATATTTGACGAAAAAAATCCTTCTACGCATATGGCCAAATCTCAATCGTTACAGAGTTATTAAATATTTTTAGTTTTCGATTCTGTTGTATGTATGTATGTATGGGGTTAGCCACCATCACCTCAAGGGTTTCTCATTGTATGCAAGTAGAATTACTGCAGAATCGAATTTATGTACCCAGTAACTTTCATGCCAATGCTGTTCGTGAAGGACCAAAAGGGGTTGGGTGGATCTATAAGCAATGTCGCTTATATGATTCCACGGGAATATAAGACACTCCTTCCAGCATAGACCTCCGGTTCCAAGATACATAACTTCGCCGTGCAAACTTATCTTGCGTGATGATATGTGTGCTAGAAGGGCGCGTCAAAATCCTCTCCGACCTTGTATGACTTGGGCTGGTTACCACATCCCTCATCCAATCTTCGATTCATTCGATACCCTGATGCTCCCTTCCCTCTCTTTTAATTATGTATATGTAAATGTATTAAATAATGAGTAATATGAATATACAATATATATAAAGAATATCTATATGAATGGCAATGATTCTTCACTTGTTTATGTATCGCAGTCATATACTAATAATAAGCTCTATTTTGAAAGTGCATTCAATAGTACACTGTATTATTAACCGAGTCAGCCTCTCGATGAGCCAGCAAAGTCTGCGACTGTGTAAAGTTTAAAACGGACAGCACACAAGAAGGACATCACCACACATCAGTCTTTAGCCAAAAAAAAACAAACAGTCAAACCACTACTTATCTAAGCACTTGTCTGAATGTCCTCTGTCCACTCTACACATCAGACCTTACACATGGGGAGCATGGTACCCGTACACTATGTGCATTATTATTTCACATCTACTACTTCACATCGACCCGTACGGACTGTTTGCATGATGGTCTCTTATTCCAAGCACTAGCAAGCAAAAACACGAAAAGACGAACGGCCAAGATCCGGTTTATTCGTCAGCGGCTTCAACAGCAAGTAGCGCAGCAGCGAAATGCACACACGGAAGCAAGAAACTATGTGCTGGCCAAAGTAAATTGATATATACCAGGTATATGACAATGCGAGCTGTCATATACACTTTGCACTAACACATCTACACTAGTTCTGAGATTTCGAGCATTTTGTATGGAAAATTAGTTAATTTTTTAAAAAAATCGTTGGATACGCAAGATTTGTCTATTTTGTTTCTCACAGTTTTTATGTTTATGCTTTATGAACATTATTTCTAGTATGTATTTTCATGAATACAATGAAGTGCAACGTTCCAAATTGCAAGCGGAATTTTTTTCGTCAAAACGGTATCAAGATGTCTCAAAGAAATGTCGTTATATCGCTTTCCTACAAGTAGTAAAACAAAAAAGATTTTTTTTAAAATGCTCGGACATGATTGTTCAATAAGCAGCATGAGCAACATTGTTATCCGCCCGCGATATTTTTCGTCTGATTTCTGGTAAGCTTTTAAAGTGTTAATTATCTTCTAAGTCCGTTTTGTATCAATCTAAGATTACTTTTTATGGTTTTCTACGTAGTGTTGAGACGGGTAAATTTATGATAAAAAGGTAGCATCTTGGAACAGTGACTTCAACTTAATTCAACTTAATTTTCAAGCAGTAGCACAAGCATCTATTCGAATAAAACTATTTTTTAAAAGAAGACATCAAAGGCAGATATTCAAGAGCATCATGCAAGCAAAATGTTGGATGGAACGTGTTTTAATTTAAGCAACCGTATACCGTATTGATCGTGAAGTATTAGAAACATTAATTCATTTTTTAATTGCACATCGAAATAGTTAGTCACCCATGTTCTCAAATTTTTAACGCATAATAAAGAAGGCTACAAGTGCAAATGACTTAAAAATATGTTCCTTACATTTCATTGTAAATGTTCAAATATTTCTCTGGAATAATATAGCTGCATTAATTAATTACAATTAATTTAGTTTTAATTTTCATGCAAGTTCCACCATATTTCAGAACTATTTCTTCTTCTTTCTACACACACTAATGCAACCCTCGATGGTCACATACCTGGTATATATCAATTTACTTTGTGTGCTAGCAAAAAAAATTAACAAGCCCCAACTGCTTCACTAACACACATGCACTTTGCATTAGGAACACATTATTACACGAACTGCCGAAACGGAAATTTTCTTGCGCTCTCTAAAGACGCACGCAACTGAGCGGCCAATATTATTGCTTGAATACACAGCCATGCATAACCGACAAAGGAAAAAGTTGAAATAGCTTGCTTCGGAATCGCACTTTTCATCACAATTAGCCAAAAACATCACTCATTCCGATCCGCGGGGTATAAACTCATCGTTAGTCACTCTTGGTAATAAGAATTCCAACTAGAGGCACTCGCGTATATTAAATCAAAGCGAAAACTGCTGATCTTTCGATTCTACGTCTCGCGAAAATACACAAGCGTCCGATCTCTCTGCTTTCTAATACCGAACAGTTTTTTAGTTTTCGTTTTCGAGTTTTCGATTCTGTTTGCCTTAAATTGGCTCTGATACAAAAACTATGCTAGCTAGCTCAATGTTATTACTTTCATTCGAAACCTGAGAAAATTTTGTACGGAAAATGGCATTAAACCTCCTACTTCACGAGATTTAGTAACTTTTTAGAAGTAAAAAGCTTTGAAATAAATGTTTCTCAAGGCATTTTTATCGAATTTCTCCTAAAATTGTATGTATAATTTGTGCAATTTATTCTTTGACGTAAAACGTCTACTATCTCTTTTAGTTTCGTTGCAAATTCATTCTAAACTTAAGGTTTTGGATGTTGAATTAGTATATGAAAACTGCTCGAACTAATACATCACGCATAGCACCCTAGATCAACTCGCACGACGGACAGGTGTAGACGCATATGGAAAACAGTTTCGAAACTGACTTCTCGGGTCTCTCAGGGACATTTCTGAAAACGATTGCAGTATTAAAATGTATTCTCCGGAAGGACTCGCGGAGATTCATCTTTGTTATGGCTTCGCTAATGGTGTAGCAACGCCTGCCCAGCAGGAGTATGGTTGTAGATTTTCTGATCGTTAGCTACCTAACGCAAGTAAGTGAACACAAATTCAGAAGTGTTCGTTTTGTTGCACAATGGTTACGATTCAGAGACGCCTAGATGACAGCTCACCGTCGCTTCCGAGAAGGAACGTTGTTTTCAACGAGGTTTCGAGGGAAGCCTCAGCCTCATCAACAAGTGGTGTCAGTGATTGACCTTAAAATTTTGCGTACCGTGGGAAATGATTTCAGGATGAGCGCAAGGCAAATTGCGGTACAGACCCTTGTCACCATGGAGGTATGGAAGGTGCTGAACCGGGTAGAAATGTATCTTTTCCACACTACAGGTTCAAGAGCTGCTACCAGCGAATAAACCTAAGCGGCTTGAGTTTTGCGAGATTATGCAAGCAAAACTGGAAACGAACCCTCAGTTTGTGAAAGCCATTGTTGTTGTTCTTCATACGTGTCAGACTGTGTTCATCGCACACTGTAATCTAGTGTGCTATGCGTGATGTATGAATTCTTGCAGTTATAGATGCTGATTCAGCACCTAACCAGAAACTAAAAGAGATAGGTGTTTTACGTCAAAGAACGAAATGGAGAACGATACCAGAACTTTAAACTGGTGAATAGCAGCAATCAGTATTATCTCACATTTTAGGAGGAATTCAATAAAAACGCCTTGAGAAACACTTATTTCAAAGCTTTTTGCTTCTAAAAAGTACTAAATTTTATGAAGTTGGAGGATTAAGACCAATATTCAGCACAAAATTTTCTCAGCTTTCGAATGAAAGTAACCGAGTTGAGCTAGCTAGCATAGTTTTTGTATCAGAGCTAATTTAAGACAAACGGAACCGAAAACTAAAATTGTTCAATAACTCTGTAATAATTGAGATTTGACGCATATATTTTACGCAAATGTAGAAGGATTTTTTGCGTCAAATATGGTCCTCCCTGTATATGTATTTTGATGATATACAAAATTGTTACGTTACGCAGATTGATCAATCTGATTGATCAAGGGTATGAAAAGAGAGAGTTGCCTGGAAGGAGCGACAAACATAGCTCTGGCTCTCTCAAGCTCCCACCTGGCGCCTCCACGCAGATCTAAGTCAAATAATGACGGTCGATGGCTTTACCCGAAAATGCTTCATGTACTTACTGAAGCAGCTAAGCTAGGAGGTGCGAATGCGAACTAGAACGCCTGTTCTCCAGGTGAGGGGCGGCTCACACAGCGTCTGTGTCGAAACGGGCGGCTGAATATGAAATGCTGTATCCCGCAAGCCAATAGTAGACCCTATTGCAGGCACTTCTTTCAAGTACCACATCTACTACAGCGGCGGTAAAAAAGCAGAACATGGAGTCGGTTTCGTAGTGTTGGGGAAACAAAAGCAACGAGTTATCCGGTGGAGATCCGTAGATGACCGTATATGCGTGTTGAGGATTAAGGGCAAATTCTTCAACTATAGCCTAATCAACTTATACGCACCGACAAATCATAAATCCGATGATGCTAAGGACGAGTTTTACGACAGGCTTGACAGGACCTATGCAGAGTGCCCAAAACACGACGTGAAAAACATCATCGGAGATGCAAACGCGCAGTTCGGGAGGGAAGAATTCTTCCGTCCAGTAACCGGAAGACATAGCCTTCTTCTGTCGACCAATGATAACAGTCTGAAGCTCCTGCTGTTTTGATTGCTTTTACGTCATCCAATTGGGCTAGCTTAAATAAATGTTCAAACGATTTCATCGATTGGAGATGAGAGTTGGTTTTGCACTCTGACGTATTTCCCAAGCACAGATATCAAATTGGTATAGTTTTAAACGTCGTAAAAAATCTTCACCTGTTGAGACGAGAGGGCTCTGTCTTTTTTTACGTAGGACTACGTCTTTCAGGAATGTAGCTGGTATAGGGTTCTTTCCAAAAAATCTTTCTCAAAAAGTGGTTAGGTTTTGGACGCTAATAACTTAGTGGTTCCCCGATCGATTTTCAATATTCTTACCCCAATGAATTGGAACCGCTTCTAAGAATTGGTCCAAAAGAAGAAAAGTATGAGTTCTGGATGTTGAACTATTGAAAAATTGAAAATAATGAACCTATGTTTTACCAGAATTCTCACTTCGTGATTGGTTGTTGGAAATGACGTCATCAAAGTGGAAATACGTTTTCGCGCATCGGCTTATAATTCAGTCGATTTTCAATAGATTTCCAAGATATTTATACCTACTGATCGGAAAATCGATTTGGAAAATATTGAAAATATAGAAAAATATAGAAAACTTCTTTTTTTGAAACGATGGTTCTACAATTGAAAAAGGGACGGTAGGGGAAAGAAATGAAAATTTTTTGGAGAAGGAGGGGGAAGAGCGGAAAGCTGAGGAGGGGGGGGGGGGGGGGGTGGGTAATATTGGTAGCTACGCTTAACAAGTAGACGTTTTGACTCCTACCTTTTGTCCAATGCTGAAAGATGCATGAGCCTATAATCTATCTATACCTATAAAAAAGGATTTCTGTCTGTCTGTCTGTCCGTACGTTCCTTACAGAATCGAAAAATACTAAACCGATCGGCGTGAAAATTTGCATGTAGAGGTTTTTGAGGCCAGGAAAGGTTTTAGTGATGGTTAGAGACCCCTCCCCCCACTAAGAGGGGGAGCTCCCATACAAATGAAACGCAAATTTCTGCATTACTCGAGAACTAATCAAGCAAATGGATCAAAATTTGACATGTGGCTGTTTTCGCAGACAAGCATTTTTTCTATGGTGAATTGAGACCCCTTCCCACTTTAGGAGGGGGAGCTCCTATACAAATGAAATACAAATTTCCTCATAACTCGTGAACTAATCAAGCAAATGGAACCAAATTTGGCATGTGAGTGTTTTCGGAGACAAAATTTTTTTCTATGATGAATTGGGACCCCTCCCCACTTTAGGAGAGGGGCTCCTGTATCAATGAAATACAAATTTTCTCATAACTCAAGAACTAATCAAGCAAATGGAACCAAATTTGGCATGTGGGTGTTTTTGGAGACAAAAATATTTTCTATGATGAATTGGGACTCCTCCCCACTTTAGGAGGGGGGCTCTTATACAAACGAAATACAAATTTCTTCATAACTCGAGAACTAATCAAGCAAATGGAACTAAATTTGTCATGTGGGTGTTGTTGGAGGCAACCATTTCTCTTATGATGAATTAGGACCCCTTACCTTTTTAGAGGGGGCTCCCATACAAACGAAATACAAATTGCCTCATAACTCGAGAACTAATCAAGTGTTGGAGCCAAATTTAGCATGTGGGTGTTTTTGGAGGCAAGAATATTTTCTATGGCGAATTGGGACCCCTCCCCACTTTAGGAGGGGGGGGGCTCCTATACAAATGAAAAATAAATTTCCTCATAACCCGAGAACTAATCAAGCAAATGGAACCAAATTTGACATGTAAGTGGTTTTGGAGGCAAGATTTTTTTCTATGGTGAATTGAGACCCCCCTCCTCTTTTGAAAGCGAGTTATGACTCATCTCCCCTTTAAGAGGGTGGGCTTCCGTACAAATGAAATGCAAATATCCTCTTATCTCGAGAACTAATCAAGCAAATGGAACCAAATTTGGCATATGGGAGATTTTTCAGTCTTGAATTTATTTTATGATAGTTAGAGACCTCTCACCCCTGTGGTAGGGGGATATGGACTCTCATACAAATAAAACAGAAATTTTTGCGAAACTCAAAAACTAATCGAACTCGAGAAATTCGAGACTCTTCCATAAAACATTAGTTAATAACAAGACCACAAAAACTATCTATAGTAACACGAGATCATTCAGGACGAGACGGCCGCGAGTGTTGCCGGTGACCCGCCGTCGGAAGCGCCGCCCACTGGGGGAAGGCAACTCCCCGCAGAAATCACTACTGTCTAGGTTTATTTGTTTTCCTACATCTGCTGGGTCTGGAACTACGAACTACCTGGAACAACCTACGTTTGGAACGACCATCCGCTTTCTGGCTATGCAATGAGGGGACAGGGGAGTTGTTTTCTACTTTACTGTGAGGAAAAATTGCAAATTTCTATATTAAACTACCCATTCCTGGTAACTAATAAGCATGAACATAAGCAGCAAATCAGCGTATCTGGCATTTTATACTGCACGTTGTTGTATATTAGCTTTTTGACTGCATAGGTGTTGTAAATTGGCATCCAAAATTGTATTCAAATTCTTCGTGTCGGTAATTAGCTGTAAATTAGCATTGGCAGCACTATAAGAAGGTTATCAGTAAAGTAGCTGTATATTTTGCCAAAATGGCATTTAAGTAGCATTTAAGGCGACTTAAATGCTTATTGGCCTACATTTGAATAGCGTTAGTGATGCTTATTGGTTTCCTGGGATGCCTTCATAGTTACGTAACTGCCAAAATGGATCATCTAAAGTTGAACTACTCAGAAACTTGCAAAACTCGAGATTGTGACAAAGATCATCCGAGATTCATGATTTATGTACAACACAGGTTAATTTGTGGCAATACGAAGTTTGTCGGGTCAGCTAGTCTTATACATAAAAAAAAATTTTCATTTCTTTCGCCTACCATCCCTTCATCAATTGTAGAAGCATCGTTTCAAAAAAAAAAAAAAAAATATTAATATATATGTATGACCGCATTTCAAGGTCAAGACCAAGAACATGAGATTAGTCTATATAGAATACTGTTGATTTTCAATGCGCATCATTATTTTCATATTGTTGTCTTCCCACGTCAGTGCTTCCCTAGCACGGATGACAGAAATATATACGATATGAGCTACAGGTTATGCTTCCTTATGATTGTATTAAATTTGCGCCCTATAGAATCCGATCGAAAATTATTGAGCTTCAGCTGTTGCTGCTTTCTCGGATAAGGCATCGAAGACATCCAAATTCACCAAGCGAGACGCCAACAAACCGAAGAACCATCGACTCATCCGCCAGTGAACGATATGGTTTTGCCTTTTACTGCGCATCGTTAGTCGGTTAGCGGCTTTCGTTGGCGACACATCGGCAAAGCAGCTAGCTTGCGACACATCGGACAGGCAACTTTCGAGTCACATCCGTGGCATAATTTCAAAGGTTGTATTTGAAACATTGTTTGCCTTGCGATGCACACCGTCGTCAGTTGGTCTAGTTCATCAGCTGCTGAGGAAAGGAAAGAATGCTAAGCGTGTTGGAGCTGGAGCACTCGTCTCGCTGCCATGATGGAATAACTGGCTGCTGAAGTTCTGGAATTGGCAGGAAATATGCTGCTCACGACAATAAAACGACCAGAATGATGCCACGTCACTTGCAGTTGGCCACCTGGACTGGTATTTCATCGTGACTCATGACCATACACGAACGGCTTCGTCGATCGCATAGCTGTTGAGGCTTTCCGGCTGGTCCGTTGCAACAAGCCGTGTCTGGTTTGCGGTTATCGGTACTCTACCGAAAAGAGAATTACGTTAGGTACGTTAGTGCTAGTTTATTGCAAGCTAAAGTTATAACAATCAGTCCTTTTAAGGATCACACAACGATTGAAGAGTTTTTTATATTTTCTTACCCAGTAAATACCATAATAACACAGGCAACGAGGGAAAAGTTGAGCTTTTCGCTGTTGCGGACGACCAACAAATGGCGGGAATAAGTTTTCTGGTCACGGGTGGTATTTTCTGCCACTTCCAAAACGTCTGCAGCTTGTTAATGCTTTATTATCAGTGTTCTGCTTTTGTAAACTGCAGAAAAGTTTTGCGCAAATTTTTCAGCTTTTTGAAAACCCGCGCGTACCGTCTACCGATTACCAGAGGAAAAGCACTATTCAACGTAGAAACAGATCATGAAAATTTATTTACTGTTTGGTTTAGTGGGACTTCGATTCGTTTTAATAAAATAGATTCAACCAATTCATGGATAACTCCAAAATCGGTTGAGGTTAGAACGTATACAATGTTACTACTTTGATAAACGTTGCGTATGTAGGTTGTATACATGAAGAATCGTATTATTACATACATGGATACATCCTACTGCCGCTACAAAGAGACTTGCGAAGTCCTACGTTATCTATGCGGTTGTGTCTTGTGCACAACCCCTCAGATTTTTGTTTTTTCTCTAATTATAGGGATTGAAAAAGAAAGTTATAAGAGAAGCGACGCAGTCTTACGTCAAAAGAGTTTCTGCAAAAAATTATTATGTATATTGGAAAACAAGTGTTGGTTCGATTACCATTGCTTAGAACTTCATCGTGCATCGAAAGGATGTCTCAACTTCAGACTCTCAAGCACCACAACAGTTTCATTAAAACAGCATTGTTCCGTCAGTCACTTTTAAACGATAAATATATCATGCTATACTGTTGTCATTTCAAAGTAGTACTCATTTATAGGTATTTGCTTTTAATCATGCTGTCAGTTCGAAGCGACACGAATGTGGAAATTTCTCACGCAAATCGCTATTTCATTTCACATTTCAAGCTGATATTCATTCCATTAGGTTCACAATCCAAACAAAATTTGCCTCGGCAGTAGTGCGGCGGCGGCGGAATGATTTTATCGCGTTCGAATATTTCCCGGAACATAACCGCAGAAGCGGGGTTTTGGATAACACGTATTTAAAGTGTAATTGCATTAGAGAAAACCACGGCACATTGAGTGCACTGTCGGATCGGCCGCAGCAAAACAAGAACCGCTGCCGCCGCCGCGCCGTTCAGATTAGATTTTATTTACAATGACAGCAAACGACGAACGAGAAAGCAACTTCACGGGTTCCTGAAGCGATGTCATCTCACGTTTCCCGGTTGAGCTAACAGCAATGAGGCTCTTCTTATTAAATATTTCGCTCACATAACACTTCTCGATGTGCCGATGCGTGTCCTCGCTCGGTGTGTATGAGTGCGTGAGTCTGTTTTTCGCTTGTACTTGTGGCGGGTGCGTGTGCATCAATCAAACGAAAGCAGGTCGGTAGAGGCAAGAAAACATCCGTCAGCTGTCAACGATGCGTACCATATGTGTCAGATATTTCATCCGAATATAATTTAACGTCTTCTTCCTAGCTCCACCTGCCATGATCGCAGCCATGTTCTGAAATGACGATGTCAAGAGATGCCACCTCCACATATGCTATTTAGCTCCGCGCTTTTACACATGTATGGTGATGATTCGACGAAGATGATGACAACGACGACGACGACGACGGCGGCGGCTGTGATAAAGGCACTAAGGTTGCGCTTCCTTTCACTGCCCGGAAAAGAGGAATCTGACGCCGTCCGGATCCGTTCGAATGATGGTACCTTGCTAAGCTGCCTATGCAGCTTAAGAGCCTTCAGAATGGCGAAATCATAAAATAATGTGCACAAAATTTGCAAGTAGATTGCTGCTTCTCGTTTGCAGTTTGCAACTGCGTTATCTATCCTAGCATGTGAAGGTATGGAAAAAGCACTCCTTCCGATGATGATCATGAACAAAATCCAATTAGACGTTATCGTTATATTGAATGGCGAGTTGAGAAGCAGTAATGGTGAATGATTAGAATAAGAATCATATAATAGCTTGCAGAATTTCCATTACTCGTCTTCAAATATTCATCACAAAACTACTAGCAGTGCCTTAAGACAACATGAAATTACTGCGCACATTTACTAGTTATGCAAACATTTGGAGTTAAATTGATACCTTCCTTCTCTCGTAATGGCGAGTAGTGGCCACGCAGTGGTGATTTTTGCTTAACTGCCGTAAACCTAATGATTTCCGGAGGCTGTTGGCTGCTTTACGCTTCGTCTCAAATATTTCTCTAGTGCGGCTCCATTCAAATCCACCATCGTCGTCGTCGTCGTCGTCGTCGGCATAACGAACGATGCCGGTCAGCCGGGAAGGCTTGGCATGACGTGTTGATAAACATATTTATGCCTTTACCTCGGCTGTGCTTGATGGATGCGTTGGAAGAATCCACGGATACGTATATGTGTAGCATTCGTTCTAGGCGCAACACGTAGCGTAGATACGTGGTATGCAAATTGCACACCGGCTTTCGATATTGCTCCCACTCACGGCTGTGTCTAATAAACACAAGGTTTCAAGCTTCTTTCCGAGTAAAAAGGGTCCAGATCTACCCTTGGAAGCCCACGCAAACACGTTACGCAAGCCGACGATGTGGCTAGGAGTAATTTATTTTCATCTAAGCCCACTCCTAGTGCTGCGAGGATGAGATCTGACGGAAGGGAATTGTGTGTGTCAGCAAGGTGCCGTGTAGTAGCGTGAGAGATTCGCATTAAACTGCCAACCAGATCGGTTCGTGGTAGAATTTTAAAACAGACTGAAAAAAGTGTAAACCCAAGTTATGAGGTGAATCCATCACCCGAGGCTGATAACAAATTGTCGAAGCAGAAATTAGTGCACAGCGAGCAGTATCGATTCTTTTTATCCGCTTTGACTGATTGCTTTTGATATTAATGCTAAAATATATATCCAGCCCAGGCTGGTGCACTGAGGCACGTGTCCCAATTTTTAATAATTTTCAGTGTGAAAACATCTATTCCTCATTTTAGAATTTGAAAGTTGGATGTTTATCTGTTTTATCTTTGCCGGCAATACCTATTCTTTGGAAGTAAAAACAACTCACCATGCATCTCCATTGCATTCTACCAACTATTTTAAGTCAAAACTTTCAAATTTTCCCGCAAATTTTGAAATAGAGTTTCATTTGAAAATGCTATGATTTTCAAGTAAAATATGCGGTGCGCAAGATTGGAAACCTTGCGCAGAATTAGGCGGTTTTACGGAATCTCGACAATAATAATAATTAATATTTCCCCGTTTTATGGTACATGATAATTGTGCGACTAGTGCTAGGATCCGACTGGCTCTTCCAATTTCTTCCAGTCAAGATTTGAACATGTAATGGCTTGCTTGTTAGACTTTTTTTTCCTGTGTGGACTCATCACTGCGACCAGTATAGTTGATCTATTGTGATATCGCCCGGGTGTTTGCTGTATGATCTGCACTGCATTTCTTTTTGCTATAGTCGCTATTGAATGAGCGCAGGGGCGTAGCCAGAAAGGTTTCTTAGGGGGGGTTTAACAAAAAAAATCGGACATAGTCTAATCTTAAGCAGTTTATTCAAGACATGGGAAATTACTTTCAAAAGAGAAAAAAGAAGTTTGATTTACAGTACATGTAACTGCGCAGGCTACGCGATTTGATATTACCTGAACCTGAAACTTTGTCACGGCGGAGGCCATTTGCGCTAGACTGAAAGCGGAGGCTAGGAGGATTGGGTTTAAAATAAATGCGTCGAAAACCAAATAAAGAGTGTCCCACATCAAATTGCACCACGGAAGAAACGCCGTAGAAAACTACTCATTGGATATTTTCTCTTAAAAATTTGAGAAGTAGTTTAGAGTGTATTGTTTACAGTCTATTTTTATCGCGGTCAGTTGTTCGAAAATTGGAAAAAATGGCGTTACCCATTACCCATACCCAAGCAACGTGAGCGAGGTGCGCAAGCACCTGGAAAATTCTCAGCTCTCTCTCATCATGAATGATGAGACTTACGTCAAGGCGGACTTCCGGCAGTTTCCGGGGCTAGTGTATTTGACCGTACAGCACAAGTTTAAAGTTCCGGAGGAAGTAAGGATGCAGAAACTTTTATAGTTTGCCAAGAAATACATGATTTGGCCAAGAAATACACGATGTGGCAAACAGAGTGCGCCGTTCGTGACTACAAGGACTGTAAACGGGCAGATCTACCTCAAGGAATGTCTACAGAAGCATCTGCTTCCTCTGTCGAAGCAACACGAGGGCCCTACGATCTTCTGGCTGGATCTACCTTCGTGCCAATATGCAAAGGATGTATTGGAGTGGTACGAAGCCAACGGTGTCACTTTCGTACCCAAGGACTTGAACGCCTCCAACGCACTGGAACTAAGGCCCATCGAAATATACTTGGTTATTATGAAGCAGGCACTACGGAAGCATCTCAAGGAGGTCAAGTCTGAGGAAGACATGAAGAAAAAGTGAATTTCCGTACAGATGAAGTTGCTGCTAGGTCGTACAAAACTTTTTGAGTGGAGTTAAGCGTCAGGTGCGAGTATACGGTTATGGTATTGAAGTTGAATGAAACAGATATGCCAAAAGCTTACTAATGGGTTATATTTTGTTGTCTGAAAGTTTGTAAAGGATCAGTTAATCAGGTAATTTTCTACAGCGTTTCCTCTGTGGTACAATTTGATGTGGGACACCCTTTACATCGTCCCTCGTCTATGGAGTTGGCAGCTCTCAGAATTCAATGAAACTTTGTGTGTGTAAAGAGTTCATGTAAATAAGCAACTTTGCATACTTAGTTTTTCCAAAATAGCTGTAGACTAACGTTTGGAAAGGGCGCAATCTTTTTCTCTTTTTTTTAATAAAAAATATAACTCGAAAACTATTTTCAGGTCCTATGGTCCTATGTAGGTAAAAATGATCTATAGGTGACTTTAAGAAAATGTTCTAAATTTTGATAAAAAAATACTGAAAAATTTAAAAATAATTGCTACACTGAAAAAAAAGCATTTTGAAAATTAAAAGTCAATTTCTCAAAACACGCCATGTCAGAAACCGATGAAAAATTTTTTGAAGATAGATTGTGGCCTACAAATTTATACCTATAAAAATGGATTTCTGTCTGTCTGCCTGCCTGTCCCTATGTTGCTTATAGAATCGAAGTACTGAACCGATCGGCATGAAAATTTGCATGTAGGGGTTTTTGGGACCAGGCAAGGTTCTTATCATGGTTAGAGATCCCTTCCTCCAATAAGAGGGGGGCTCCCATACAAATGAAACACAAATTTCTGCATAATTCGAGAACTAATCAAGCAATTGGAACAAAATATGACATGTGGGTGTTTTTGGAGACAAGGGTGTTTCCGGTTGATTTTCTGATATGATGGTTAGAGACCCCTCCCCCACTAAGAGGGGGGGCTCCCGTACAAATGAAATACAAATTTCCTCATAACTCGAGAAGTAATCAAGCAAATGGAACCAGATTTGGCATGTGGGGGGTTTTGGAGGCAGGAATTTTTTAATGATGGTTTGAGACCCCTCATACCTGTGGTAGGGGGATAAGGACTCTTATACAAATAAAACAGAAATTTTTGCGTAACTCAAAAACTAATCGAACTTGAGAAATTTTAGACTCTTTCATAAAACATTAATCAATAACAAGACCACCAAAAACTATCAATAGTAACATTAGATAATTCAGCATGAGACGGCCACAGGCTACGAGTGTTACCGGCGACCTGCCGTCGGAAGCACCGGCCACTGCGGGGGGCAGTCCCCCGTATCACCTCTATCTAGGTTTATTTATTTTCTTAGATCTACTGACCTCTATTACCTTCCTTCAGTTGGGTCACCCCTGCGAAATGGTACTTTCTACGAAAAGATTTTCCGTGAAATGGTACATCCCGCGTAAGGTTTTTCGCGAAATGGTATTCTGCGAAACTCTATATTCCGCATTATGGTCAACCGAGAATTGGTGTTCAGCAAAATGGTATTCGGCGAAATGGTTTGGAATGATGGCGAGTAAATGCTTTAAATGCTATCCGCTTTATTTTATCAGGCTAAGCAACGGGGAGAGTTGTTTTCTACTTTACTGTGGGGAAAATATGTATATTAAAACACCCATGAACTCCCCAGAAACTTGCAAAACTCAAGATTGTGACAAAGGTCATCCGAGATTCACGATTTATGTACAACATAGTTTAATTTGTGGCAATACGAAGTTTGTCGGGTCAGCTAGTCTTCTATATATCGCAAGATGGTCAAACTGACGGGAAAAAAGTTTTTCTAACAAAACTTTTTTAAGTTCGTACCAGGAAAAAAAGATATTTCAGTATTTCCAAAGTTATAGCACCTACAAAAAAAATGAAGTGTGAGTGAAAAAAAAATTATTATCTACACTGGAAAAAAAGCATCTCAAAAATTAAAACTCGATTTCCCAAGAAACGCCAACTTAGAAATTCATGAAATTTTTTCTAAAGATAGATAATTATGTGGCCTACAATTCTTCCATACATTGCAAAATGGTCATATTTAAGAGAAAACAGTTTTTCTAAGAAAATTTTTTAGCGGTTTACATCTTTTTTTCAGTGTGTATATGAAAAAGCATTTGTTACGAAAATTTTTTTCTCTTCAATTTGGCCATTTTGCGATGTATGAAAGACTTGCAGGCCATATAATTATCTGTCTCCAGAAAAAATGTCATCAACTTTTCACTGCAACGTCGAACATTTCCTACAATATGGAAAAGCTCGTGTATGACGCCGGTATACAAAAAAGGAGACAAAACGGATATTGCCAACTATCGTGGGATAACTTCGATGTCTGCTGGGTCGAAATGCTTAGAGACCATACTGAACAAAGTGATTTTTGAAGCATGCAAAAACTACATTACACCATCTCAGCACGGATTCTTCCGCAAGCGATTTGTGCAGTCGTACCTCTGTGAGTTTACTTCCTTCTGTATCAGTAAGATGGATACTGGTGTACAAATTGATGCAATATACACGGATATCAAGGCTGCTTTTGACACAGTGAACCACGAAATACTTTACGCCAAACTTCGACGTCTCGGCTTCTCAGATAAACTCTGTGATTGGCTGAAATCTTACTTAGCAAACCGACAGCTATACATAAAGATAGGATCGGCTGAATCAACAACATTCAGTCCGCAGTGCGGAGTTCCTCAAGGAAGTAACTTAGGATCACTTCTTTTCGCTCTTTTCTTCAATGATGTCTCTTCGATTATACCGAACAGTTGTGTGTTGATCTACGCGGATGATTTGAAAATTTATCTCGTCGTCCGCAAGCTAGATGATTGTTTCCATCTACAGGATATGCGCTAATAGCTCAGCGGTTTTCCGATCGATTTTCAGTATTCTTACACCAATCGATCGGAAAATCTTCTGAGAATTAACCCAGATGAAGAAAAGTATGGATTCTTGATGTTGAACTATTGAAAAATTGAAAATAATGAACCTATGTTTTACCAGAATTCTCGCTTCGTGATTGGCTGGAAGATTCTTTACGATGATCTAAACCTATACCAATTTGATATCTGTGCTTGGGAAGTAAGCCAAAACAAGTGACAAAGTTTACTCATATCAACAAGATTTCTTAACACCGCGGTTCAACCTAGACCGTTTTGATGTCCTTGCTTGGGAAATACGCCAGAGAGAGTGACAAAGCCCCCTCGTGCCAACAGATTTCTTACGAACGCGATTAAACCTAGTCCAATCTGATGTCTGTGTTAGGGAAGTGTGTCAGAAAAAATGACACAAGTTCGTTGTCCCAACAGATCGCAAATTCTTTACTGCGAGTCGATTAAACCTAGCCGAATTTGATATCTGTGTTGGAAAAATGTGCTACAGCTGTAGTGTTCGGTTATAATACGACTCTGTATGAATACGCATGCTTACCGTTTCATTAGAAGTGTAGTGGAAAGATGTGCTGTTGATAAAATAGGATTGAATTGGTAAAATCCCTTCAACGTGGGAAACCATGGATAATAAAAACAATCTTTAATTTCAGTAAGGTAGCAGGAAAGCAATAGTTTGTGTTCTTGATTTTGTTAAATTATTTTCAAATGCACAATCTTTTGAGAATTGAACGTATGCAATGTTACTACTTTGATAAATGTTACATACAACGCATGTAGGATGTATATATGTTGCATATAGCATGTATACATGAAGAATCGAATGATTACAAGCATGAATACATGCCACTATCACTACAAAGAGACTTACGTAGTCCTGCGTCACCTATATATGCGGTCGTGTCTTGTACACAACCCCTCTGATTTTTTTCAGTGTTCAGCGTTATTTTTTCAGTATTTTATTTATGAAAATTCAGAAAATTCTCAAAAAGTCACTTATACATCATTTTTTTGTAGGTGCTGTAATTTTGGAAATATATACTGAAATATCTCTTTGTCCCGGTAAGCACTTAACAAAGTTTTTGTTAGGAAAACTTTTTTCCATTCAGTTTGACCATCTTGCGATATATGGAAGATTTGTAGGCCACATAATTATCTATCTTCAAAAAACATTTCATCAATATCTTAGATGATGTTTTTTGGGAAATTGATTTTTATTTTTTAAAATGGTTTATATTTTCAGTGTAGTAATTATTTTTAAATCTTTCAGTATTTTTTATGAAAATTCAGAATATTTTCTAAAAGTCACCCGTAGATCATTTTATAGGTCCTATAGTTTTAAGTTATATTTTTTATTAAAAAAAGAGAAAAATAATTGCGCACTTTCCAAAAGTTAGTCTAGAGCAATTTTGGAAAAACTAAGTATGCGAAGTTGCTTATTTACATGAACTCTTTACAGACACAAAGTTTTATTGAATTCTGTGAGGGTCGTGCCAACCTTTGGTCGAGTTGGCATGAAATCCGTCTATGGTAGAGGCTCAAACGAGAACAACGCGCGTTTTTTACGGATGGCAATTGTTGGCAGCTACGAACCAGAAGTGGTAGATGAGCTCGTGTATGTGGGATTGCTGGTGGCCACGGACAGCAACACAAATGAGGAGATCCAGTAACGTATTCAAGCAGGACATCAAGCCGCCGTACGAAGCTTACAGTGTATAAACCCCCTGCTGGACCGATAGTTTTTAGGGATTGGCTAATGCGCTCTGAGGTCATACACGCCCTTGTTGACGGTGGACTACAATTTCAGAAACGCCTGGGAAATGGGCGACGAATAACCCAAGATCGAGTTGAATGAAGCTTAAAACAGCACGAACCACCTCGGCTCTAAGCTGTTGACGACGACGACGGCGAAGATCGTACAACCAGCCCCGCAAATTTTCTTGTGTTAAAAACCAGGACCCGGCATAGTCGAAACAAATAAAAGACGCTGACTTTCTCTTAGCTTCGCATCATACATGAAGAGACTGGTCTCATTTGTTGAACAGAATGTTTCAAGCAAGCGCCAGCTGAAGTTGGTGACTGTTTCAAGTGACGACAGCTGAAAGTCAGGCACGCACACGCTTTGCCGATGTTGACTAGACTAAATATTACATGCGTTATATTGTAGGAAATGTTACTCAAATTCAATTCATTTGCGTTAAAAGTTACTGACCTTCTACTGAATGTTTGATAGGAAAGTGACAATGAAACCGATCGTCATGCTGACGTGAATCCTGAGTTACTGACGTAGATTGAAGCCAGCTTTGAAGCGAAGCGGTGTTGCTTCAGTTGAAACCGAAGCTTCATTGCTTCATTGTCGAGTGACAATTTGCAGTTGAAAGTGATCCCAGTTAGCATCAACTCGTATATTAAAGAACGAAAATTATCGTAAATATCTCCTAACAAATTCGAAATCGCAACTAAACCTGGATAAAGTAGGACCAAATAGATTTTCTATCGTATATAATGATAACTGATATACATACGATTTTCAGCACAACATCGTATAGTAGTACGGAGCGACTCGCGCTTAATCGGATATTATCATATATAAATACTTTTATAGTCGTAACGCTCAAAATTATTCGTAATTAACATGCCAATTTTGCGCATCAAATACGATTTATTGGTATGTATGTCTGTTGGTAATGCTAATTTTTATTCTTTTAAACATACAAAAATGCTAGCTGGGATGTTGTAGGGCCCTGCTCTAAGCTGATGGCTGTGAAATTTCAAGCATGAAAGTGTAGAAAAAAAATTTCTTCTGGGAGGGTAACCTTGCGGCTACAGAGCCCCCCTGCTTGTTAAACATTATCGAACCTCAGGTCAACTGGAAGGCTTTCCCGAAATTTTTTTATTCGTGCAAATTGAATCACCCAATTCTCGTGAATCTTCTCATATAACGAAAAATAATTTAGTTACTTGAAGATCCTTACAACTGGGCTGCAATCATTTCACATATTCGCGAAAATTGAAAAATATGTTGTATCCTAGCGATAATAGTCATCATACTCTAATGGCAGTAAAACTTTAATCATATCAAATCGGCAAAAATCCATTCTAACACGGTCCGACACGGTAAACTACGGCCTCGACCTAATTTTGTTAACCGGATTCACAGGGAGCAGATGTCGCCTAGCGCCAAGGAGTCATTAATAATTCGTGCTTGATTGAACCCGAAATCGTATGCTCTTCGAAGCTCGGTTTAGAACCAGAGCCGGCATAAATCTATTCTATACTTGCTGGAGCGGAGACATCTACGTGACACACTAATTATGCCTACATGCGACCGTTTTGCTTGCTCGTGACGTTCTCCGGAGGGTCATAAAATTTTCTTCCTTCGAATTGTGCTTCAATATATTTATATGCATAACCGTTATCCGGAATTGTGTCAAGCAGTTATTGAATTTTAATGCTATCAAGCTAGAATATTGATGTTCTGAGATTGTTTTCAGCGAGATTTCTAGCAATTACGACACGATTCCGATGTGACAGGTAACGTTCTACGAAATACGTATTACTGGTAAAACATTACCTCTCACCTGAATGCGGTTTACAAAACTGTCAGCTGTCCGTTTCCGGACGGGCATCCTGCACTGATTACAATCTCATCGAACGAACCGGCAAACAATGTAGCTCTGTGACCAGAGTTCAATTTGGTGCTGGAAAACAATTGAATCTCCTTTCCGTCTGGTTTTATTCCGATAGTTTCTGAATCAGCAGCAGCACAGGAAAGGAAGAAAAATTATTTGCTCTGCACGATATTGAGCGGTCCAGCAGCAGCAGCAACAGCAGCAACAGCCAATGCGAATATCGAGATGAAGCAAGAGCTGCACATTACTTGACATTTCCGGTGCTGCGTGCCGAGTTAGCTTTTCCGACGAGGTGAGGCACGCTTTTGAGTCGGTTCCAAAAAGTCCACCTCTAGGAGCGCGAGAGCGTGAAGAAACCAATGCTACGGCAAGCGGCAACGGCTATGGTCACTGCGCTATTGTTACGGTAAATTTTCGAAAGCAATATTTCAAATTGCATTTGGGTGGCAAAGTACTCCATCCATTTTTTTTGTGCGCTCCGTTTGCAATGACTTGTGCTGTGGCCCCTGGCATGATCCCTCTCTCGCCTTCACATCTCCGTCTCCAATCGAATAGGACTTGAAGTTCCGAAACCGTGTTTCGGCAAGTTCATTGATATTCACTTCGATTGTGTTTTCGTGATGGCATTATACGGTTATTCGGGCGAACGTTGCATGAAATGGGTTATTGATATGCTACTGTTGATTCTTGGTCTTGCAGGCGAAATGGCAATTTGGAGAAAAATGGCCCCGGTCTCGAAGCACGCGCTCGGTGTGGATTGTAGGTGAATGATCGAACATCCACTGCAGTCCGACCGATATGCGGAATCCGAATGGGAAAAATGACCCCTTCTAAATATTCATAACATTTTATGGTTACTTCCCGGTGAGAAACGACCGTTGCCGGCGGTCTGCCGGCTTATGCCGTGTTCTGATTCGTAGCCGTTAGTTTGTTAGTTTTTCTCGCAGTCGTTTGTGCTTTATGATTATTGACAAAGAATCTTATAGGTCCAGTTTTGTGTTGGATAGCAGGATCGTACGAAAGCCTTGCTAATATTATGGCAATCGGTAAATTTTCTCAACTACACAACACTGTGATAATGATAATGCCAAGAAATGAAAATTAAATGATAGTAGTTTGATCACAAAAAGTGCTAATCGTTTCTAAATTGTGAAATTATTTCAAACGTTGAAATTTATCAATGTATTAAGAAATATCTGTCGATGGACAAACAATGCAACCAATCATCAGTTACCGTGGCATTCTTGCCAACAGAAGAGTAAAGGCTAGGTACTACATTCCGTTTTTGAAGCCTAGCCTTCTATTTCTATTTGATAAACTTTGCAGCCAGCTGTTAGAGTATCTAGGACACTTGCGGGACTAACACTGACTCCCGGTCAAAATTCAAATTTGCGCCGGCTGGAATTATTCAATTATTTAAAAATGCGATGCAGCATCGTAGCTTTTGTGAGCCATTGAAATTTTCCTGAAACTCAATAGTTAAGTGTGCTCCATTGTTTATGAAAGAAAAAAAAAACGGGGACGCATGGTTATTAATTTTACTTGTTTTGTGGAGCATTCGCTGGTGAATTACTAGTTCAGTGGAGAATTCGCGCGCCTGCAGTACAATGCGCCTCCAATGATATGGAAGAAAAATGGAATTAATGATTTCCGATAATCTTCTACAAAAATTCATAGAATAACATGCACATGTTCAGATCATTGTGGTCTGCAATGTTTCATTTGTTAGTTGTTGTAAGTTATAGGGTAAGTGTACCTAGGACCAGCGATGGTAGCACGGTAATAAAATACGTTCTTTATGAGATAAAATGTAATTACAGCTTAAATAAAGTATATTTAATGTGCACCTGCATCAACGATTCGCTTGAAATAAATATCTCTTCGTTTAGCGGTAAAATTCAAGAAAATCTATTTCAAAAATAATTTAAACAATTATTTATCGGGGATATAAGGTGAGAATGGCCCATGCTATTAATTGTTCTAAAACGCGGAAACTATTTTGTAGAATTATGAATGCTCATTTTATTTTGGTGTAAAACAAGCTAATTCATAATTGTGCAGTATGTAAAAGCATCAAACTTAGCCACATCCAATAAAATCAAGCGATTATCCGCTATCTCATTCCACATGTAAGAAATCACGGTTTTCTCTTAAGATTTTCATAATAAATACAGTCTATCTAATTGATATACTGTCATACTCAAAGATTCATCACAAAAACGGCATTAACTAGGCATGTTTTTCACATAAATTGCAAAAAACTTCAAAATACAAAACAGGGGTAGAATGGACCGCATCGGGATCGAACAGTTATAAAATATTTTTAATTTGCAGTACATCTTTTGTTTCAGATTATTTATTAAAAGTGTAGCACTATTATGTATTGTATAGGACGTAGAATTTGCTTTAAACCTAATTTTACATTGTTTAACTTACAATATTTCATCACACAACAGCTGGAGTAATAAAATAAATAAGTAACAAAATAAATGAATAAATTTTATTGCCAATTATGTTGAGATATGAACCCATTATATTCCAGCAAACAAACGCTATGTAACAAACGCTTCCGCCATTTTAGAAGCCTAGTTTTAGGAGTTTATACAACACGTGATTATATGTAAATTTGCTGGTTGCGTTTAACTCCTGGCTGGGCAAACTTGGCGCGTTTTGCCCACGGGTTTTGGCGTTTTGCCCCACATGATGATTTTAACTCTTGCAAAAAATCGTCAAAAATATCCAAAATACCGGTTTTTGTTAGGAAATTTTACTAGGGTAAGCGTACCCTTAGTGGAGGTAGTACCAATAGTGGTGGTACTTGAATAAAATACGCCCATCACGAGATAAAATGCAATTATGCTTCTAGATAACGTTTATATAATCTGCACATGGGTTATACATGTTTACTTGAAATAATCGTCTCTTCTCTTAGTGGTAAAATGAAATTTATAGAAATATTCCACTGGTTTTGTTAAGATTTTCTGAATAAAATTTAATTTTGCATAGCTCCTAAAATAGGTTCTGAATTTTATCTTTTTCTGATATTATTTATTCATGAATTCAAGAAATTTAAATCTGTCGAGCATATAAAGTGAGTACGCAAGCTCATGCAAACAAGCAGAACCAGTTTGTATAAATTTTTATTGCAGTAATTGAATGTTTAATGTGTTGCCTCCATTATTGGCTCGCGATGCCTCCAATCTAGGGGCCTCGGTAGCAACCATAACACCACTATAGGCAAACCAATGATCGTAGAAAAAATCTTTCTCTTTAACAAAGTTTGAATTTTTAATGATTCCAAACGTCATTTTTAGTAAGATTAAGAATGTTTCAATCATATCGTGCGCGTGTGCATGCATATTTGTTCTTTTATCACTGTATTTCGACCATAAATTTGAAATTTTACTACTAAATACGCCACTACTGGTACGCTTACCCTAGGAGTAAGTGTAAAAAAGATCCCAAGGTCTTTTAGAAGTTGAAAAACTTGGAAAAAACACACCGTTGCTCTGCAAAATGATGTTTTGCTTAACCGTTGCGTTCTGCACCACTTTACCTTACCATGATCTCGTGGGCACTCTTCTTCAGCGTTCAGTGCCAATGTAAGAATGAAAGTCTTATTGGCAGCGAGTTTTATGTCAATTTGTTGTAGGTGGCTACGCAGTCCGTAAAAGGCCTCGTTATTAGCACCAAGGTTAACAAATTCGTAGATCTCGTCGAATGTATCTATCTATCATCACCGCATCGGCAACACTCTTTTGTCAACCCGCTTGCTCTGATTCTTTTATGTCAAAAAGAATGAAGGTCTGTGCGATGCAGGATGCAGGTTCGATTCGAAAAAGCTTGACATTTTGCAAATGTTTCTCAAACAAATTTTAAATTTACTGTATTGTAATAAAATGCTCTGTAATTTTTTTTTTAAATTTTATATTGAGGGGGAGTAGCGTTTAGTGAGGAAGAATGGCAGACGGGATGTTATTTTTTTGTTTTGTTTTTATTAGAGACGCCACGGGATGTTATTGTGACACTTCGATGTGGAGCCAAAAATAAATTGCGCATTTCAATTACTGAGTGGTACTCTAACCCACACTCTCACGGTTTGCGCCCAAGTGTTTTGACAATTAAACTATCAGTACACGACACCCTATATTAGACAATCGCACATCTAGTTTCGCTCATTGCAGTCTAACCATTCGTACGCACACACCATACACTCTGAAATATTCCTACAAGTTTTTTACAAGAATACAAGTTTAAATTTCCTAAATACTCGTGCTCTGTACTCGTGCTGTCAGTTGTATCCGTTTCTTAGAATTTTTAGTTCCACTAAGAGTATCATCAGATCACAATCACACTTCTTCTGATTTTCTGATAGAGAACGATATTGCATTTCGAAAATTTTTGTGTTAGTTGAAGCACTAGTCAACTTTAAGTAACTGGCTTGAAATGAATGTTAAGTGGTTTAAGGATTTTGCTTAAAACATTAAATATTTGTTTTATTGGACTCACAACATATGGATGAACGGAAAAAATAAATAAATTATCTGGGTTATCATTTAGCACTGGTTCATTTTCGTCAATTTCCTCAATAGTTGATAAATACAGTAATGTTCCGATTTTGTCTACCCCCGATGTTACCTATCAGCTTTTTATGCTGATTTTGTCAGCCTGTAAATTTGGTTAAGGCCATTACAAATATTTTATAAAGCTTTTGTTCTTCCGGTGTTGATCAACTGAAGAGCCGAGGAGGGGGGAGGGTTTGAAAAAAAAAAAACAAAGAGATTTTTTTAATCGACCAAAAAATATGTATTTCAAGCATTTTGACTTGAAGTTTAAACATGAATACCAAATCTATTTTTGAGTTTTATACGTACACTAGCTGACCCGACAAACTTCGTATTGCCACAAATTAACCTGTGTTGTACATAAATCATGAATCTCGGATGATCTTTGTCACAATCTCGAGTTTTGCAAGCCCTCCAGTGGGCGGCACTTCCGACGGCGGATCACCGGCAACACTCGCGACCGTCTCGTATACGTACATTATTATTTTTCATGCAAAACCCTACGAAAAGAGACACAAAATCGAAAGAAATTATTTTTTCCGATTATCGGAAATTCCATTGTTTGAATTGACAATTCAAACAGACAAATTGATTTTATGAAAAAATTGACAGACAGACAATTGATTTTATGAAAAAATTGACTTTTATCTCACAAATTATTTTTTTGCCAAAAGTGCGCACCAAAGCTCTCATGCGCACCAAAAAAAATAGCGGTCTTAAGAAATTTCGTTAGAACGAGAGGAATTCATCGCCTGTTCGCGACAAAATCTGGACACCTCAATTTTGCAATAAAACAAATTTGCTAGAAGTTTAATCCATGAAACAATTTTATATCATTTATGTGTGTATCGTTAATAATGATCAAACAAATTAACATTACTTATTTGGCCTGCATGAAAAATTGGCGAACTTTGGAGGTTACCCTTGCCATGAGGTTCAGACTTGACTTGTTGGCAATCAATTTAGCTGCGTTTGTCCAAGATTTTCGAAATTTATCTATAGTTGTTGCTTGTATAAATTATAAATTCTTCACGGTATATTTCCTTGTTAACCGTTCCCGTAGTGATGTAACTATTGCTTGCTCGACCACAGCTACATATAACCTGTCATACTAAATATTTTTTAGGGAACTTGGCTTTCTTCTTTGTTCTATAATACTCTGCAATGCCATTCTGTTTCATGGCAGTGTAAAAAGACATACTCGGAAGCTGTTTAAAGTCTTCTAGGACATACGTTTCATCGTCCATTATAACGCATGGAAACTTCGTTAAATATTCGCGATAAAGCTTACGAGCGCGTGTTTTGGCGTATTTTGCTTATCATTACGGTTTGGCACAGTCCGCACCTTGAAAGACTTCATGCCTTGTTGTTGCTTAGAAGTGTGCACGAATGTTGGCGACATTTTTATTTTGCGTGCAATGGTACGTATAGAAAGATCTGGTCTCCTCCGTAATATTTGTTTTACCTTCGCATCCTTGTGGTGGTTCCTCAGGTCCCTTTTTGTTCCACTTCCCTTCTTCCTAGCTGTTTTCAAGCGAGTATCGAACGATTTTAAAACACTGTGAACAGTGCTTGGAGGATATCCAAGCTTTTTGGCAAGTTTTCTTAACGAGAGATTCGGATTTTCATTGCGACTGCACACAATTGCTTTTCGCACCTGCTCTTCTTTCGACGCCATTTTACGCTGAGCGCTTGTAATATAAACAAGTGTTATATTTTCAGAAAGAACAGACATACGTCTACCACTCTGCAAAATATTTCATTTCCGAAGCTGTGTGTGTTTAGGGGTGTCTAAATTTTGTCGCGAACAAGCCTTACTTCCCAAGCACAGATATCAAATTAGTATAAGTCTTAACGTCATTATGAATGTTCGACCTGTTGGGACCAAGGGACTTTGTCACTTTATGAAAAATGTAACGAGAACCATTAAATGCAAGTGTAGAAAATGGAATTGGTGTAAATTTAAGTACGGTTATATACAACCGTACTACTTGTGGTATGAAAACATCATTATCGCTACGGTAAATCAGCACTACTTATTCCGACCAATCACAGAGCGAGGATTTTTAGTTAGACAATGTCTCACATTTTTCAATTATTTAAAAGTTTGTTAGGGAAACATGACATCTATTGTATTGTAACGGATTCTCGGAAAAAATTCCAATCGATTAATATCTACATCTCTAGAATCTATTGAGGGATGACTGAGTTATAAGCGTGCAAACTATAACCACTTTTCGTAACATGTTCCCTTTTCGTTTTTCTAGAGTGCACCCCAATATAGAAATCAAACACGTAGTCCAACGTCAAAAATTTGTATTTGACAAACTACATTTGATGAAGAGCCGTCCAGACGTTCCGGAGTTATGGCCGAACATGTATTCATAATCACATTCCTCGCCGTTTCTTCCTTGGATTCTTCCCAGTCACCTCCCATTTCTGTCACGTAGTCAATCATGCATCTGTTTGCTCTTTGGAAATCCCTATAACGGAAGCAAAACAATGGTTTTTTTCGTATATCCGTCTTCGGTGGACTCCCTATCTTTTCTAACAGTCACTTGCTCAACTACAATCGGTTTAAATGCAACAAAAATGCATCCCCTACGCCAGTAATGACAAATATAAGTCTGGCACCGATATCCAGTGACGTCGTTTAAGGTGAAATTAGCCGTCATTGATTCTGTAAATTTCAAAAGCAGTTTTTCTGTTTGAAACAGGGATTCTGTAAATGAAAATTTATTCGCTGTGTTCAGATTGGCAAGAAGAATGCAGTAAATATATTTTTAGGAACAAATCCCTGTTTTGGACCCTAAAACTGCTTCCGAAATTGGAATTTTCGACGAAAACTTGATGACTACTAATTTCCCATTAAGAATAGTGAAAACAGAAATAGTCCCATATTGCTTCCTTGCGGGACATCAGAGGTATTGGCTAATTGCGACGAAATTCAGGAAAAGATGCAGAATAAGAGGCGAAATAACTCTGGCTGAAAGCCTCTGAGGTAAAGATTTTAATATCAATTCTAGTGTTTGGCTGACCAATTTTTAGAAAAGAGCATTTTTACGGATTCCTTAGGAAATTTCCTTTAAAATTATAAAAAAATATTGATTTCTAAGCCATACATTTGCAGATATACAGTAGCTGCAACTTTTTTACCTTTGTTATACTATAACAAAGGTTTAAAAATTGGTCGAAAAACACGAAATTGATCCGAGGCCCGGAGGGCCAAGTCACATATACCAATCGATAGGGTTCGACGATTTGAGCAATGTCTGTGTGTGTGTGTGTGTGTGTGTGTGTGTGTGTATGTATGTAATGATTTTTTCTATCGCCTGTTTCTCAGAGATGGCTGAACCGAATCGTTTGCTATTACTTTTGTTTGAAAGGTATTATTGTCTAGTAGATCACTATTGAGTTGCTTCGTGACACGACGTTTCGTTTAAAAGTTATAAACAAAAATGTGAAAAATACGTGACACGGGTTTCTCTAGAACTACATGACCGATTTCAACGATCTTAGTATCAAATGAAAGCCCTTATTAAAGCTAAATTATTCAGAAATTTTTAATTGATAACAAACAAGTAGTTTAAAAGTTATGCTTAAAAAACCTGTTTTGACAAGGTAATAATTATCGCCTGTTTCTTAGAGATGGCCAAACCGATTTATGCGCTATTAGTCTCATTTGAAAGATAATATATGCTAATAGATCACTATTGAATGGTTTTTTGATTGGACGTTTAATTTGAAAGTTATGAGCAACCGTATACACCACACCAAAATTAACAATAATTTATAATGATTTTAACCAAGATAATTTACCTAATTTCAATTATTTTAATATCAAACGAGAGGTTTTGACACTACGAATATATATGCAAAATTTCATAAGAATTGGTTGTACCGGTCAAAAGATATTAACCCTCGAACACTCGCGCCAACTTTTGCAACACAGTTACTCGCGCGCACTATAACCCCAAACCAAAGAAAACGTGCGCACTAGAGGTTTGACTGGGAAAACTTGGTTTTAGGTTTATCGAACCTTTAGAATAGTTTCTTGAAATTAAAAGCTCTATCGTCTGGTGGAATCTAAATTTTGACTAATCCCCCTAAAAGTGAAATAAAAAAAATTATTTTTCTTCAGTGTCAATATAACACATTGATGTGCTCTGCAAAGTTATAGAGCATATTATTACAAGAAATTTTGCTAAAGACAGTAACCTTCCATCTCTACAGCTAAGATAGAAAAATCTTATTTATTGTATATGAATTTGTAAACTCAGTTTTTATATTTTTACTCTTTTTGTAATTGTTGTATGACTTTTTCATCTATTACAAAATTGTACAAATGATAAAAATACACAACTTTGCTGAATATAGTATACCTCTATGTTTGCTTGTTTAGGAACTGTAGAACTTTGATTATAAAAAAATACCTTAATTTTGACTACGAATTACTCGACTACCAGCAGACGGATACATTTTAAACATTTTACATTGGCTAGTTTTGCTGCATACAGACACCATTTTTCCATATGAAGAAACGAGAGAAAATTCCACTTGGGGTCAATTGCGGTACACCTCGCATGCTGATTGTTTCGTTTCTGTGATGGCGGTTTATGCTGATCTATTTTTCAAACAATTTAAATTATTAATGCATTGAATAATTATGACATTTTGCTCAGAATAAGTTTATTGAAGAATATTCGTTAGTTAAACAACGATTTGTAACTTTATAACAATATGGCGTTGAAAAACCTACACGTGTTGTACAAAATACAACAGCGTGAGTAACCGAAGGTTAATAAAAATTGATTAAAATTATTCAAGAAAACTCTATTGATGTGAATCAAATAGAATGGCATTACAGGAAATTATGCATAGTTCAAAAACCTATAAACTAGACCTTTACTAGGCAATGTATATGTTAAAGAATAAGATTTCCTCTTACAACTTACTTTTATTTGCACTTACTCAAATTAATAACAACTTACTTATCCTTACTCAGCAATTACATGAAAAAAGGATCTATCAAAATTTAAAAGTGTTCCTATTTTGTTCAAAATTTGTAAACTTATTCAATTTTCAAAAAATTTATGTAAACCAACACATTACGCAACGTTAACCAATAGATGAATTATGTTCCGAAAACGTGTCGATTTCTATCTCAAATACCAAGTAAGACCGTATAACAAAGGTTCCTTTCACCACTAGGTGGATTAAATCGGGTTTTTAAGAGGCACATTGATCGGGGACCAGGCTTCTGCCGTGCTTTAAAAAAATCTCAATTCTCAATGGCAAAGTGTAGAAGACGAATCGATTTGCTCTCTCTCAGTCTGATGTTACCTTCTCCGACAATCGACGAGCTGTTGTGGTGCTTTGCTGTTTTGCTCCTCCCCCTGAATGAGCGTCGGTTTTGTTTCATCTTTCTTTTTATGCCATACTCCCTTTGAGACACGGAGCAAACAGCCTCCAGTGTGTGAAGGAAGGATTACTTTTACCGCTAAGTTCCAAAATTTCAAATCTTAATTTTTGTTACACCTGGTTTTTATGGAAAATCGTTTCAAATGTTTGAATATAGTTCGAATATGTTATATTGTTATCAGATGCTCGAAATGTTATTTTTAAACTGTTAATATTCGGCAGGGCAGTCTTCGAAATCTAAAAAATATTTTAATGGATGGAAACGTTCTATAGCTAGACCCATGCCAATAAATCTACCCATCAACGGTTAGCCAGCGCAACTCTGTGACTGACCATGACTCCAAATCACCATAATTAACGTAAAATACACAAACGGGATTCGTTATTATGGTAAACTTTGTTAATCGTCGAAGCACCGGTTCTATACTTGGCGACTGATTACTAGTTAATTGAGTCAGTGCGCGATTTCGAGGGTACCGAAAGGGCAAACCTCACGTTATTTCCATTACCATTCCGGTTGGCACTACGACCGATGGTAGGATGGAATGATGTCACCCGTATAGCTTTGACTTGGCGTGATGGCGCAATCCTCCACCCGACAGCAGCAGCAGGATCGACCCGAACCTCAATGAAGGCCCCCGAGAGAATGTCTAACCGTCCGTCCGTCCGTCGCACGAATGTGCCACAGAGTTGCGTGTGCCGGTTGACGACGGAGACGGGCGGGCCAGCTTCCTCGCTGGCAAAAGGACAATAAAGATATCGCCGGTAGAGCATATCTAAAGCACGTTTCGTTACAATTGAACGAATGTATATGTGCTCGGGTATAGGTAGGTATGTAAACGCACCCGCCGTTGAAGACTGAACCGGGTAGAAGTTGCGGATGGTTTCAGCTTTGGAGCCCGGAGAATGAAAATGGAAATTCTCGACTCGGTAGGTTGGAATGGTTGGTTCCGTCGTCGTCGACGACGACGACAACGGCGATGGTGGAAAATTTGCGATGATTTCGATTGTTTGCAGAAATTGAACATTGAATTTGAAAGTTGGTCTTTTGCTGAGTGCAGGACAACGCGAGAATTTATGCTACTTTATCGTTGAAATTGATCGGTAAGCATCTTTTCCACGATTCATATGTATGTTTTCGTCTTGCCATTCGGTTGAAGTTTGCAACTTGAATTGTGGTTAGTAATGGAAGTGGAATCGAACTTTTTGGAATATTTGTGATCTAAGATTTAGGTTCACTCTGAATTAATTGATTTCAATAACACAAACTGCTGTTATCGTTTTGCTAACCCACCACAACTTAGAGTAATGGCGCTACTCGCTAACGGAAAAGTGCTGGAGAGTTTAGCACATCTTCTCTCCCCCCACAAAACAGAGAGAGAGAACAGCTTTCCAGCAGGAGCAGGAGAAAACTCCTTTAGCACACGGCGAAGATAAAATTGCCGGCCCAAAAATATCCTATTGGGATAGTCTCGCCACATCAGCTACATCACCATCCGGTTTACGCCAACTTTTTTTCAACAATGCCTCAGTGGCTCTCCTAAGGTTCAATGATGTATTTCCGTGTGCAAAAAGTCACCGCAATACGAAGAGTATAGGTCCACACTTCCCACTGCGGACGTGAGGGTTGCTACTTGTCGGAGCTTCTCCACTGGCAAGCTTTTAGTTTACTGCCGCCCTGATTTTGCGTGCTTTGGTCGTGCGAAAAAGAAACAAAAACTAGAGCGCTTTCATTAAAGTTACTGCCTTTGCTATGTATCATGATCGCACAGACCCGCTCGCCCGAGTTGGTTATGGGAGAGTGCAAGCTTAGAGGCAATTCAAAAAATATGATATTTTATGAAATGGGTTCCGACCATGAGAATAAATGCCGGCTTATCGCTGTTGCCGCAAATAAATGCCCTCAAATCTGAACCAACCAGCAGTTCGGTACATGGGCAAGGTTAAGCAAGTTAAGGGGGGTGCTCGATTTTCGAAAAAGTTTTTCTTTTGATCTTTAATTGAGCGTGGAAGGAAACTTGGTTTATTCTCGGTTTCAAGTCCTACTAGCGGCACTTTGAGGCAATGGTTGAAATTCCTAGGACATCTCTTCAATTCGTGCGCGAGATAGCTTGCCGGCAAGCGACCTATGCGACAGAATTTGCACTTATTTGACTTTCGAAGCGAGTATGTGGGTATGTACGAGATGCGTGCTGCGATTGGTTGATGTTTCACCCAAGCGGGTGTAAATATGGAAGTAAAATTTTATTCTGCTTTGCTTCTTTATCTGCAAACTTTCGGATACAGCTCGGCAGTCAGAGAAACTTTTATTTTTTTTTTGGCCGCCAATGCAGCATCCTCAAAGATTGAAAGGAAAATCGTGCAATGCCACTTCTATCTATCTGTGTATTCCGTTCTATCGTCCTCGGAAGCCGATTGTAAACGTTTGAAATGGTACGTAATGTTTTTGGATGGAATAAAAAAAATCGCGTTTGTCTACATCACGAAAATTGTTTTTATGTTATCTAGATGTTACGGTAATAACGCTTGGAAAATTATTTGCTAAATAAGTTAAAAAACTGGTAAAGAAATGAGAAAAAGTTCAAGTTTTTGAAATGTACTTTATTGCGTCGCACAAATGCTCCATTAGGAACGCATTGCTTTTACAGAAAAAAATACTTTCATTGTCATGTTTTCATGTTTCATTGGAAAAACATGTACACACGCAGACAGACAGGTATTGTGATCGAAAACCACCACTTGTCATAAACCAACAACGGTACCGGTTTGTCACTCGTTTCAATATTTACACAAACAAAAGCGAAAATACGATTTCAACTGCTGCTGGAATCGCGTGCTGCACACTGCAGCCAGCAGCAGCAGTAGCAGCAAGCCATCAGTTCAGTAAACCGGCACGAGAGAGCGCATGTTTAAACAAAGAAGCATTCTGCATCAGATTGCACCCCGGCATGCAGGGCGAACCCAGTGCAGTGTGTCCTATCGCTTCGTGGCAGTCAGTAACCGGCCGATCGAGAGCGGGGGAAGGAGGGGACAAAGCACAAACGATGCATCCATCATACAAGAACCATTATGCACATTCATTGTCATATTCCGTTGGAGTGTTTTTTTTCTTTCTCTCTGGAAAATGAGATCCACTTTATCAAACTCCGTTCGTTTGACCGTCTGCTGGTCGATTTGTCTGCAGATGGATTCATTCTTTATCGTGTATCCACACAGATACGGACCATCGGATTGAGTGAAGCTGACCTATAGAAGGGGTATGTGGCTGCTCTGCTAAGCGACATCTAGCTACATGCCTCCAGATGAATAGGGAAGCGATAAGTCAGCTGTACCTTCTGTGTCGGAAAGTTCTGATCTCTGGGGAGGAGTAGCCACCTTATAATCCATTTTTCTATTCGATTTGATGACAAGTTTTTATAGTAGTGCAATATCCACTTCTACATGAATTTTCAAATAATGGTTTAACAACGTATAAAACTTTATAAACTGTTTAGTAGAACCTCCGGCTGACACGTTTGAAAAAACCTGAATTGAAAATTTTTAAAACATGCAGTGTCAGGAAAGTCTCGAAAAATTGATACTAGGACATTTATTGAGGAAAGTAGATGAGTGTAGTGCAGTGAGTTTCCAGCAACACCTAAATTTTAAGCTGAATTAATCGGACGAAGGGGATCGATATTACCAAAAAATTTGTGGAGATTCCACAATAATAAATATACGTACAGCTACATTGAAGTAGAAATGATGAGAAAATCTTTTTATGCTTCTTTTTCGCCTTTGCAACATGAAAAATACGTTTTTGCAACATCTCTACGTTCACTACGAAAAACTCACCGAAAGGTTGCCCATTGGTGCACCTTCGCTTTGCTCATAAAATTTGTCTAGAAAAGTGAATTTTGTTTTCTGCACGCCCATAAGGCTAATTTCAAGGATTTGGGAGGAGAAGAAACTACCGGAGGAGGCGTGTATGGAAGGTGTAGTCTGTCCCATCTAAAAAAGGGCGTCCGGCTAGATTGCTGTAATTACCGCGGCATCACGTTGGTCAATGCCGCCTACAAAGTGCTCTCCCAGATTTTGTTGCGTCGTGCATCCCTAATAGCAAGAGAATTCGTAGGGTAGTATCAGGCGGGCTTTATAACCCGAGCTACGATGGATTATATTTTTACTCTCCGAAAAATCTTCAAGAAATGTCCAGAGTACATAACGAGTGACAACTAAAATTTTGGAATTTTTTTCTCAAGCTAACAAAAAAAAAACAAAGATACATGAAGAAAATCTGATTTATCGAAATCAAAGATACATTATCCATTGTTGAAAAAAAATTAGTGTACATTTGAAAACGGTCCGTAATTGGCTGTTCGGAGAAACTTTCGTTTGACGTCGAAACAGGAGCGTTGTACGGCCGCCATGTCAACTTTGCGAATGCATCTCTTGATTCTACCATTCAACTGTTTGCAATTCGTGACACTGCAGTTATTTTGGTATACCAAGGAACTCAAAATCCCGAAGAAATCTTCGACTGGGCGCACTGAGACAGATTTGACGGGTCGTGGTTTTTTGGGTAAAAATGGGATCGAATTGGTATTCAGGAACGATTGTGCTTTTTTGGCGTAATGCGATGATGCTCTATCCGGCCAAAACACGTATTGTCCATCTGCATGATTTTCTTTAAACATTCGTCTGGTGCATCTTAATTGATAGCCAAAGCATGGGGCTTGTTGTTGAAGAAACGAGGAAGAGAACGATGTCCTTCTGTGTCCATAATTTTGGCTGGTCTTCCACTACCTTGCTTGCGATTAGTTATTGGGCATTTTAGGATATTTTAAACAGTCGAAGCCGCAACATACTCGCTTTTGAAATGTTGTACCGTATACTTTTTCCCGTGATTTCGTTGGAAGTTCGTTGAAGTGTACAACGCGCTCGCGGAATACTTCTTGTTTTGACGCCATTTTAAGCAAAACTTGGCCTATGCTGGCCAAAACAAAACAAAAAATACTAACAGAAAGAGGAGAGAAAGAGCTAACACATACACACTCTCATTTCTCCCTGAGGTCGTTTGTTGTTGAATATAGGGGCCTCGAAAAAAATCCAAAATTTTAGCTGTCAACCGTTACAACGTACCCACGCATCATATTTTCGTGGATTTCAGAGCAGCATTCGATACAGTTGAATGCGAATAACTATGGCAGATAATACACGAGTATGGTTTTCCAGGCAAACTGCGTCAGTTGATCAAAGCTACCCTGGAGCAAGTGATGTGCAACGTGCGCGTTTCGGAGACACTCACGAGTCCTTTCGAATGTCCTATATATTTTTCAATATCGCTATTAAAAGTGTGATCCGGCGAGCGGGCATTGAAACGAGAGAAATTATCTTCAGCAAGAGTATCCTAGTCTCTTCAGACGACCTCGACATCATTACTAGAAAAGCCAGGCTAAAAAAAATTAATACATCAAAAACCAAATATATGGTAGGAAAAGGCTCAAGAGAAAGCAACGTTTGCCTTCCACGGACAATGACCCAGGCACCCCCTCTAGCTATGCCATTGCGTACATCTGGCAAAAATTGGAAGAGTACGATGGGCCGGCCACGTCGTTAGGATGCCGGACCACTATGCAGTGAAATCCGTTCTCTTCAAGAATCCCACCGGCACCAGAAATAGAGGAGCCCAACGGGCTGATTGCTCGATCAGCTCGATGCTCGACGCTGATAATAATTTTGTCGAATTTCATGTTTTGTAACGATATTTTCGTCAAACTTAACATGCTATTGGTACAGGCCTCTACAAAATGGCGGTAGCATTCAGGAGGAAAGGGCATTCAAGCACTGTTGAATGAAGCAATATTTTTCATGAGAATACCTGGAACAGGATAAGAATTATGAGCGATTATTAAGCTATGGAGCTACAAACACAGGAATTTAAGAAGGCAATTGGTAGCTGGGAAGGACGGTATTTCGACTGAACTTCTTAAAGCACTGCATAATCAAGATCAAGATCTGGACGGAGGACGCAGACGAGTACCAAACGGTACATATTTCTTTTGACCGCTACAAAACTGCCTTTTGACCAAGTGACCCATTCTTCAGAAGCTTCCTATAACCTCGTTAAGAATCAGACTATAAGCTCATGTAGTCTTATCACGCTCTGCTGAGAGCAGAATTAAACCCGATTATGCTCTTCGCTGCTTGACAGCCATCGCTATAATTTTATGAAGCTTTTTGCTTTTTTCGAGAAAGCTGTAAAGCAGCACGCTTGCCCTAGTAAAAAGTGTAGCTTGAAAATATAAATCCGAGAGCAGAAAAGTTCAAGGTTTGCTGTCAGATCATCCTGATCGATTTGCTTTATAGTGACCGTAATGAATATCGGATAGAATAAATAATAAAGTTTCAGCAGTTTCAGTCGTGCAGCATACGTGAATTAAATTTTATCGTGCATATTAGTATGATAACTGGATGAAATAACGCGTCATCGAAATTTTGCAACTTTTAAAACTAGTTGTTTTAACAAAATAAATATTTTTTGTTTTTCAATCTCAATTATTTTGGTAGCTTTTTGTGACATGAAAACCTTTTGACCTAAAGAACGTTACTTTTACTGCAACACATTTTGTTTTGATGGATTTTCGTTTGCTAGCCAAAAAAAAAAACTAGAATAAGGCGTAAAAAATTATTTCGGTGTTCAACTCTAATGTTCTTCATAATAGCATCAATAAATCGGATTGGTCAGGATGTTACTGTTTTAACAGCTCCATAAAACTAACAGATTTATTGCGGTTTGACAAGTAACCTTTTATTTGTACGCCATATTGGATTGCTATGGCAAGTTAATAAGGGTTGTGTCGCAGCCAATTACTTTTATCGTGGTAATATAAGCAACCATGATAAATTTCCCAGGAATAAATTTAATAAATAAATTTCCCATCCCAGAAAATAATTGATTGGCTTCACTCATATCTTAGCGAGAGAGTACTACGTGTGAAACTAGGATCCAGTACTTCGTCAGTGTTTAGCAACAAATCTGGAGTTCCTCAAGGTAGCAACTTGGGTCCTTTGCTATTCACGTTGTTCTTCAATGATGTTGCGATTCTGCAAGAACACGGCTGCAAGTTAGTTTACGCCGATGACCTGCAATTATTTGCTACGATCGATAATGAAGACGACTGCCGCCGTTTGCAACATTTGCTCAATCTGTTTACTGAATGGTGCAGACTGAATTGGCTTCTTATAAGCTTTTCAGAGTGTGATGTTATGAGCTTTTACCGGATTAAAAATCCAATTTGCTTCGGTTATACTATCGACGACATTTAACTTCGCAGAGTAGATCAAGTTAGCGACCTGGGTGTCTTGCTGGACACTAAATTGAAGTTCAATTTACATCGTAAATCAGTCATTTCCAAGGCGACCCGACAACTTGGATTTATTGCTAAGATTGGACGTAGCTTTAGAGATGTTCACTGCCTGAAATCATTATATTGCGCTTTGGTTCGTCCGCTACTTAAGAGCTGTAATTTGGTTTGGTTCCCCAGTCATCTTACTTGGAACCTACGGATTGAACGTGTGCAACGAAGGTTTATTCGGCTGGCTCTACGACATCTCCCATGGTGGCATCCTGATAACCTGCCACTTTACCCACTTTAATAGATGTCGTCTACTTGACCTCGATACACTCGAACATAGGCGTAAAATGCATCAGGCTATATTCGTGGCTGAACTCATCAACGGCGAAATTGATTCTCCAAAATTGCTATTTATGCTTAACTTTCGGGCATTGCAGCGGACATTACGCTCAACTGCATTTCTGCAGATACCGTTTCATCGGACCGCGTTTGGAGAACCGATTACGGAGGATGTTCTCAAAAGTCGAAGAACTATTTGACTTCGGTATGCCTTCGCACTCATTTGCGCAAAAGATAAGAAGATCTAATTTACTATAATCTGTAATCAATTTTATTCATGTAGATGAAGTACTCAAATAAATAACAAATAACAAATAACTAGCTTTTGACTTGTTTCATCTTGGTATTGCGCTACACCGTGATAAAACCAGAGGTCATACCGCAATAAAACCTTTATAATATTCCAATAAAACCAAGTGGCTCGAGAATTATTACTTGGGTTAGGTCCTCTTCCGTATTCTGTTCTGTAGACTAAAACTTTTGGCGGAGTTCTTCGCAGGCGATCGTTTTCACGACGGATTAGATTATCAGATCAGAGCAGTTACTAGACAAGTTCCGGGAAATCATTTGCTTGTTTGTAGATTTTAAGGTGGTGTACGATTTATTCAGACGAAATGAGCTTATTTATTGTTATCGTACCTATATTATGTAATTATCAAAGAAATTTTAAACGATTATACTACTTTTTCCACCGTTATATTTATTATTCATATATTTCTAGCACATATTATCGGGTTTACGTTTGCGTATAATAAACATAGTAGCTGAGTGCCTGATCTTAATCGTGGCCCCTTTCGCTTTTAACCACTTGTAGGTCTGTTACCGTTCCAAATGCAAGAGAAACGCAGTCCCGGTTACTTATTTGGACCCCTCCCATTTTGATATGACAGCCTCGCTTTTTGTGAATCATCTTGTGCTGATTCCTTTATGGTCAGGAACACCTTTCGCAAATTTTGTGGAGAACAGTTTAAACATATCCACACAAACATACGTACGTTTATTCCTATATGTTAAACTCGATTTTAGGCTACTCGTCACCGGGCGTCTCACAAGTCGCTACTCGCTTTAGACCTGAGCGAACCAGCTAGTATATTGCACTCCTGCCGGTGGGGTCCCAGAACTACCAGTGTAAAGAGAGTTTTGTACATTATCGGTTTCGTATAATGGAATATGATTCTAGATTGCATCGTTTTGTGAAGGACAAAGTTGACCCGATTTCTTGCTTGAACACGCCGCTGGATCTCGTAACTAGTCTTGTTACCCGTGGTCGCCAGCGATCCCAAGTGAACTAATTCATCTACCACTTCTAGTTCGTCGCCATCAATGGTTACCGTTCGCAGGAGGCGCACGTTTGTCTCTTTTGAGCTTCTTCCTTTCATGTATTTGGTCTTCGACGCAACTAATTTCACCCCAATCTTTCCAATCTAGACTTCGCTTTCTGTTCGGCGTAGATTACCCCTGCCGTCACAAAGTTTTTGGCTATAATATCAAAGTCATCTGCGAAGCTCGAGGAGTCGGCTATCTTTGGTGAAAAACGTGCCTTCCGGCCATTTAATCCTCCCTACCCTTAAGCGATGTTGAACAGCTTGCAGGATAAGTAGTCCTGTTTCAACCCTCATTGCATCTCGAAGGAACTCGAGAGTGACCTCAAGATGCGCACGAAACACATCATTCGATCCAATGTAGCTCGGAGCAGTCGCGTCTTTTTGTTTGAAAACCGTGTTATCTGCCATCGCTGGCTTTGATCGACTGTATCGTATGCTGCTTTGAAGTCAATAAAGATGTGATGCCTGAGCACATTGTACTCTCGATATTTCTGGAAGATCTGCTTATCCGCAAAGGTGTGGGCCGCAATGAAGCCCGCCTGATAATTCCCTGCGAAACCCTGTGATCGGTGACTGCTGGCGTAACAGGATCTAGGAGAGCACCTCGGAGGCGGTGTTTATTAATGTAATGCCGTGATAGTTGCAGCAGTCGTGCCGGTCACCCTTTTTGTAGATTAGACAAACAATTCTATACATCCATTCCTTCGGTAGCTTCTCGTCCTCCTCCAAACCTTGGAAATAACCCAATGTAGAGACGTTGCCAGCGTTTCTTGGCCATGTTTATAAAGCTCTGTTAATAGGAAAGGCAGGTAAAGACGTCCTTGCCGACAGATTTGTTGGTCTACAAGAATCTGGTTTCTCGTATGACTTCTTATTGCTCAGGTGCAAGGACATGCTATCTTCCATGGCCATTGCTGGGTTTACTTCTGTTCTACCTCCTTCTGACATTTAGCCATTGAGAGATTCATCGAAGAACTGTTTCCACCTATCGACAACCTCGCGTTCGTTAGTGATCGGGTTCCCGCCGTGCGTCGTTTCTGTACATAACAAATTTCGATGTGTAGCCCTTACGAGTTTGGTTCACTTTCTCGTAAAATTTGCGCATATCATTAACTCGGAAGAGTTCACTCCTCCGCTTTTCACTCCTAAGACTCGTGGCCAACCGCTATGGTAAAACTGGGCCTTTTCGTCGTGGATCTTCCAAACCTTCTCTCATTTGCGTCACATTTCCTGCATAGCTACTATACCGAGCTGGCGGGGTACAAGCTGTTCGAGAGTATCAGGTCGAGTATCATGTACAGCCGAGATACCACGTTTCATAATTCAGCCGTCCGATCCGAATCAGACGCTGTCGTAAGCCGCTCCTAACCTGGAATACAGCCGCTGACTTGATTAAAGAATCGTCAAGCCATCAAGAGCCACCCCTGACATGGGAATAGACAGTGATGGTTGACAAGGGGATTTCGCGCTGCTACCTTCAGCTTTCGCATGAGTGCCTCCTTTTCTGTAGCTATACGACTTTAGTTTTCACCGAGGTTGGTTACCTGGTTTCCGTTAACGTTGCTCGTATTGCGGCTACTACTACGAGGAGGTAAGAAAATGAGTTGCTGGATAAGAGGTTGGGACCACTGTGGGGTCTATTTTATAACTAACAGAAGTTACAAGAAGTTATAAATAACAGAAGTTGGCGCAAGTGTTTCATCATGCGCCATGCGTGAGAGTATGCTTTAAACTATCAATGTTTTCCTGTTGAACACAACAGATGTCGTTACTTTCGTAACGCATATTGTACATTTCGGAAACAGCTGAATTTTGCGCGACAATAAATTTACTCAACACAACAACCTTACTCTCTCATGCATCTCAGTTTCTTTTGTGTTTATCGCTAATCGCAATATAACGTTTGACACCTGATTCAATAAATAGTTGGCAAATATTATTTTTATTTATTGCGTCATGTTGCGAAATTTATTTTTTGTCGAATTGAAACGTCGCAAACATATTCAGCTCCTGCCGTACGGTATCAAATCACTTTTCAAAGCTCTCGGATGACTGGTAGTAAGATGTTATGGAGAGGTATAGGAAATGTTTGTTTTTTTTTATCAAAATTAGGCAGAAGTCATGAAAATTAAGTATAACAGAGTAACTGTACTACAAATAAAATATGATTAGTGATTATTTTTCAGGTAGGTAAACATAGATAAGTGAGAAATTTTGATTTTACTGCCACTATAAAAGCGCTATCACTTGAAAAGCAACGGTTCGTATGGTGTCTCATTGCTTTGTTATAAGTGTCAGTATATTTTCAGGTTCTGTTTTTCGGCTATGTAGTCTGCATTTAGCAGCTAAAACGATGTTTTGCTTCTATATCTGACGTTTCGGTGGTTTTATTCCACCTTTTTCAAGGAAACTAAAATTTTATCTATACCTATAAAAATGGATTTCTGTTTGTCTGTCTGTCCATATCGATAGAATCGAAAACTACTGAACCGATCGGCGTGAAAATTTGCATGTAGGGGTTTTTGGAGCCAGGGAAGGTTTTCTCGATGGCAAAAGAGCCCTCTACCCACTAAGAGGGGGGGCTCCCATACAAATCTATGCCTATAAAAATGGATTTCTGTCTGTCTGCCCGAATGTTCCTTATAGAATCGAAAACTACTGAACCGGTCGGCGTGAAAATTTGCATGTAGGGGTTTTTGGGGCCAGGGAAGGTTCTTATGATGGTTAGAGACCCCTCCCCCCACTAAGAGGGGGGCTTCCAAACAAATGAAACACAAATTTCTGCATAACTCGAGAACTAATCAAGCAAATGGAACAAAATTTTACATGTGGGTGTTTCTGGAGACAAGATTTTTTTCTATTGTGAATTGAAACCTCTCCCCACTTTAGGAGGGGGGGGGGCTCCTATACAAATGAAATACAAATTTCCTCATAACTCGAAAACTAATTAATCAAATGGAGCCATATTTGGCATGTGGGTGTTTTTGTAGGGAATTTTTTTTTTCTATGGTGAATTGAGACCGTTCCCTTCTTTAGGAGGGGAATAATGACCCCTCTCCCTTTTAAGAGAAGGGGCTTCCATACAAATGAAATACAAATTTCCTCATAACTCGAGAACTAATCAAGCAAATGGAACCAAATTTGGCATGTGGGGGGCTTTGGAGGCAGGAATTTTTTTAATGATGGTTTTAGACCCCTCACCCCTGTGGTAGGGGGATAAGGACTCTTATACAAATAAAACAGAAATTTTTGCGTAACTCCAAAACTAATCGAACTCGAGAAATTTTAGACTCTTTCATAAATATTAATCAATAACAATACCACCAAAATCTATCAATAGTTACATTAGATAATTCAGCGCGAGACGGCCACAGGCCGCGAGTGTTACCAGCGACCTGCCGTCGGAAGCGCCGGCCACTGCGGGGGGCAGCCCCTCGTAGAGATTACCTCTATCTAAGTTTATTTATTTTGCTAGATCTACTGACCTCTATTACTTTCCTTCAGCTGGGTCACCCCTGCGAAATGGTACTTTCTACGAAAAGATTTTCCGTGAAAGGGTACATCCCCCGTAAGGTTTTTCGCGAAATGGTATTCTGCGAAACTCTATATTCCGCGTTATGGTCAACCGAGAATTGGTGTTCCGCAAAATGGTATTCGGCGAAATGGTTTGTCCAATTTAATTCTACTATGTGTATTTTATTCACGACAGATATGTATTTCGCCTACGACTTGCAGGCTTCCTCAGTGTCTGTTTTCGAACTAAATTAGCCAAAGCAATTTTTACAGTTTTTATAGGAGCTTATTTTTAGGTTTCGTATTCTACTAAGACGCTCCAAAAACTTCAGTCAGAAATGGTTTGTAATGATGGCGAATATTTAAACGCTATCCGCTTTATTTTATCAGGCTAAGCAATGAAAGGAGTTTTTTTCTACTTTACTGTGAGGAAAGTTTGTATATTAAAATACCCATGAATTCCCCAGAAACTTGTAAAATTCGAGATTGTGACAAAGGTCATCCGAGATTCACGATTTATGTACAATACAGTTTAATTTGTGGCAATACGATATTTGTCGGGTCAGCTAGTTAGGCGTGGTACACAAATTACGTAACGCAAAAATTCCGGTTTTTTGACCCCCTCCCTCCCCTATGTAACATTCAGTAACGCTTGGCACAACCCCCCCATTAAATTACGTAACGTTAACCAAACCTCCCCCCCCCCCCCTGGTACTCAACATTGAATGAAAATGGCATAAACCGCAGATTTAATTTAATTTTTAAAGAATTCAACCATTCAAGCAAGAGCTTCATATTAAAAACCACAATCGGCCATCGGCCCATGTTAAGCTGAAATGGTCTTGAACCGTAATATTTAACTGGAAATTTAATAGGATTATCTCATTCAGCTACAAACCATAATTTTGTACCAGAATTTTCATCAGTATAAACCGAATCACTGTTTTCCACCTCCAACACATCCTATCCTCGTTTGGCAACAGCTTTTTTGGTATCATAAATTTGTTACGTAACTATTCTCATGACTCCCCCTCCCCCCTATGTAACAAAAAGTAACGCAAGCTCGACCCCCCTCCCTCCCCTCTAAGCGTTACGTAATTTGTGTACGAAGCCTTACATATAAATTCGTTTTTTCCGTCTTAGAAGAATGACTTTATTTTTAACTTACAGAGGCTGTACGTTTTGTTGTCTGGTGTATGTGTGTATCTACTTTGTGATCGTCCATGTAATTTACAAATGGCGTCCTCTTTATATTGCTGTGTGAATACTAATAGTGATTGTTTGGTCTTAATTCTAACTGTTTTTTATTTACTACATTTAATATAATAATTTGTTGTAATTGTATCAACTTTTTCTGTTTTTAGTAGTCCGGTAAAACGAGCTTTTCCGGTAAACGTCTGTTAGTATCTCTAGCAACGGTTTGTGTGCCGTCTGTTTTTGTTGTTGGTCACTTTGATTGCACTGACTGTTTGAAATTTGACAATTGTGTGGTGACGGTATAGCGTCACTGTGATCTGTGTTTGTTTTCATTTTTTAGTGTGTGTAATACTCCTGCATATATAATACTTAGCGCTTGTGCATGTGTGCGTTTGTTTATGCTGTTTTCATTTGATACGATGTGACACATTTCTATGATTTAGTGTTATGATGTGATCCATTAGTGCTGTCTTTTCTTTTAGTGCGGCTATTTGTGTTTCTAGGGGTATGCTGTCAGTGTTATCCTGTGGTGCTAACAGTTTTACCAGTGCGTATAGTGTGTTTTGTGTCCACTTAATCTTGTTTTTAATCTGTTGGTGGTTAATCCTATGTAACAAGCGTCACAATCTTTGCATGGTATGCTGCAAATTACGTTGCTATGATGATCCATGGGAATGGAATTTTTTATGTTAGAGAACAATTTTTTAACTGTGTTTGTATTGTATGTGGCTAATTTTATGTTGGGATATTCCTTTTTCAGCTGCTTTTTCAGCTGCAAGACCAAACAATCACTATCAGTATTCACACAGCAATATAAAGAGGACGCCATTTGTAAATTACCGTGAACGTACTATATTCTGCGCAGTTAAGACATTTTTATGATTCTTCCGCTATTATAAGTATTCTAGACTTAAATTAATAACGTTGATTGCGGCAACGTGTAGTGCTACTGTCTATAGTATCTGGTAAAAAACATGGGAATCAAAAGTCGACCAACAATTGCGTATATTTTTTGTTTTGTAAACTTATCCACTGTGCCTAATTTTGCACACTCTCTTGCCCATGTTCCTAATTCTGCGCATGTTTGTTCCTAATTCTGCGCACCTAAAAAGTAACTATAAACACTCATACCATGTTGTTTATGTCTTTATACGCTAAAAGCATGTCAAAAATCCGGTATTAGCCATTACCATGAATAAATCCATGATTTGGCGTTCTTGTGCTGTCCAGGTGGCACAGCAATATTGTTATCATTTTGATTGGCTTACTTTAAAAATTTTATTGTCGATAACATGAAGTTGTTGCGAGTTGATTCGGGTTTTCTGCATACTGAATATTACATTTTACACAAATATTAAAAATTGTGTTTTCATGTAGAAACCACTTCGCCACTGCCTGACAGCTCCTTGAAGTTGGACATTCAAAAAAAATCAGAAAGCATAGTTCCATAAATTGACGCTCGTACGGACCCCGAGTCGCAACACAGGATTCCAATCACTGTAAGTTAAAGGTTCTACTTGAATTTTCATGCCTCTATACCTCAGCCATTTGGGTGAGGTTTTCTTTCGCGATTTCTTCGAAGGATACATTACTGCGCAGATTTTGGAACATGAATAAAAAACCTGTGCCTAAATCTGCGCACTACTGCGTCGCATTTTTCCAACAAAAGCAAGGCATGCAATCACTCTTATTGTCTAAAACATGACTAAAACTAATTATTCTTTCCAACTATGCTGGGTAATTTGATCATTGCAAGGAATTTCGATCATAAATTTGTTAATTTTCTAGAATAACAGTTTTAGCGTTGGCGCTAACGACGTTGTTTTCTGACGTATAAAATACTTTCAGTTTCAGTATAATTTATTTCGCTGTCAAATATCGTCGCCCTTTTGTGAATAATGGCGTGATATTCAACAGGCATTTATAAAAAAATAACACAGTGGTTATAGTTATGCGCAATGTTGAAATATACATATATTAAGAAAGTAACCACAGTAACCACAGTGAACCACAAAGAAATCAAAACAGCTGCACTTAGAGGGACACCATTTTTTAAAATAATACACACAACCAAGACAACCAATGTTAGACACTAACACAGTTAACGACAAAACGATAAATTTTCTATTCCTCTGAAAAAGATGAAATAAATCATCGAAACTGTCGGATGTAGAGACCAAGCTCGTTTTTGACATTTTTGAGACTGATCAAGCCGGAGGGAAAAAAATCAAAAAAGAAAAAAGAAAAAAAAGAAAAAAAAATCCAACAAGTATATTAAGAAAAATGCGCAGAATTAGGAGCGGTCACGGTACATGGACGATCACAAAGTAGATACACACATACACCAGACAACAAAACGTACAGCCTCTGTAAGTTAAAAATAAGTAATTCTTCTAAGACGGAAAAAACGAATTTATATGTAATAAAATTTTAGTTTCCTTGAAAAAGGTGGAATAAAACCACCGAAACGTCGGATATAGAAGCAAAACATCGTTTTAGCTGCTAAATACAGACTAGATAGCCGGAAAACAGAACCTGAAAATTGCATATTACAGTCGAAAAGCATATATTAAAGTGTCAGTATATTATTCCTGTTTGAAGCAGTGAAAAGTGATTAGAATGAAGAAAATTAGGATAAATTTAAACTTTATCTAGTTTTCTATCGATCATCCTGTAATTTGCATTTTCATAAAAGTCATGAGAGAACATATAATGGAATTGTTTTCGCAATCACAGCCAGATTATTTATAATTAACTAAAAAAAAGTTTTATTGGTCATTTTTGGAAAAACTATGAATCATCCAAACAGTCAACTGGATCAAATAAAGGGCCCTTTATGGGTAGAAACTTCTCAGACAAAGCAAAGCCAATAATTCTTTCACAATGTTTATTCTCGACCATTCGTGCCACTTAAAAAATCAGTCGTCCGTTTCCCGCTAGCGCATGTGTCAAGTGTGCTAAAGACCATGCAGCACACAGCAGAACTGAGCTCCATTCAGGGTGTTTCTGGTTGATTGCATCCCATCGTCTTGGTCTTGGCCGGTTGTCTGTATTTGTACAACCGATAACGTCCTTGGCGTACCTACAGTCTGTGCATTCTGCACCGTCGCTGTTGCTGCACCCGAGATTTATTCCTGTACGATTTACAGCCCGTATGCCACTGTATCAAACAAAGAATTCCAAAAGACAGACGTTTGAAATTCATGCAATGCTTCAATTCCTCTACGTTTTTCTTCTTTATTTGGGTTACCACAACCGGCTTCTGTTTGGATTTCACTTACTTTTCACTCCTCAACCTGCCGCTACACTTCTATTTATATGCGCCACAATCCTTTCTTATCAAGGCAAAACTGGCACGACCATTCGGGACACGATATTCAATCACGTGTAGCAGCAGTAAGCTGAAGGAACGTGGATTGCTTCCCATTTTCCGAGCGGTCGCTTGCTGTGGAGAATACTAAAGCACCATTGATCAAAGAGGATAATACTATAACCGAAATACACAATTCTTAAGTACACCTGGATTTCTAGCTTCCTCTCGTTTCCATACACATACCTCGCCGAGAGTTGTACATCTTAAGCCACATTCCTGCTTTGCCCTCGTTCCGAGTTCGACAACACACATATCTTACCGATTTTCGACCTAGCGACTGACTGGCTGGTTGGGTGGCTGCCTCCTCGCGCAAAGCTGTGCGGCTTTTGCGGGTTCCGTTTTGGCAGCTGAAATTTGAAATTTGAAATATGAAATATATTTTATCAGTGGCAGTGGCGCTCTCCGCCTCTTCTGCACGAGTGTGGCGCAAAATTGGGCCAGTTTTACGTTTGAGGGAAAACGGAAAAATATTTTCACTAGTCAAACTTATACCTGCGGAGCTAAAAATACGGTATGAAAGGAAGGGGGGAATCGAATTGGCTACCATTACCAACCGACCGACCGACACCGACCGGGCTGATGTACGATTTTCGGAATGCGGCAGAGCAATGGTTAGAAAATTGATGGTATTGTCGGTGTTCGTTGTTATGATAAGCACTTTGGTAATACAATTTTTTTTTCGGTCATGAGAAATTTTTAATGCTAGTAGGGTGAATATTCTACGGTAAAAAGGATGGTAAGAAACCTACCAAGCTGTAGGAATTTGTAATGTAAAACTTTCTTAAATGCAAAATTTCAAGCACAACGAAAAAGCGAAAAATAAATGAACGAACGCTGCGCTCGAGAATCATTAGCCAATCTGTTCACTTTTTCTCTCGATAATTCACAACTATTGTGATTGGATTTCACCTCGTTTGCTTGCTAGGAAATCTGGAAAAAACATCCTAACGACTTCATCAAACTGTTTTCAGGGGCGACGGCACGGGACGGAGTAAACCTTCCGCCTTCCGACCAGAAACAGAATCCATAAAACTTTATTTATAATTTACCACTTCTTCAAATCGACTCCTATTCCCTGCTGGTGCCTCCACTGCTGGTGGTGCTGCTGCTGCTGCTGCTGCTAGGTTTGATTGCACAGAAAGTTGCTATCAAAAGTTTTCTAATGCTTTTACGAGTAAAAGTTGTGGTGGAAAAAATCGCATGCTGTTTCCGCAGCCACCAGCATGGGTAGCCTGAAAGTTACTCTTCTCGTATAAATTAGCTATGAAGGATGAGGAGCAGCGTTATGCTCATTTTGCCACCAAAGCCCGACTACCGCTGGGAACGGGGGCGCCAATGGGCGTGTGTCCCCATGCTGCCGCTTTCTGTTAAACGATCCGAGATCCGACTTTTGTGTGCAGAGGCAATAAAAGTTTCAGCTGTTTCTTCAGCTATCATCAGTGTCAGCTTGCGATTCGAGCTATGTGCTGAAAGTTATGTGACCAAAAATGGACCCCATCAGGAACAACATTATTACCGGCAGGTTATACTAGCGTAACGTGGAGCCAAAACAAGCCACACCCGAAGTGGCCAAGGTTTGTCGTTAGTGCTCCAGAGCTTCAATCAAAACAAGCTATTAAGTATGTTTTAAAACTTGTCTCCTATTTCCAATTAAATGAAACATCTTGTGACGAGAGCTGTCGTGAGACAATCTACTTTCTAAAATTGTCACTGCTTTCAAAAGAAGAGAATCACTCAATATCAACTGTCGTCTCGTCCCGACCGACAGGACGTGATGCAAAAACAACTGGGTTGCGTCTTACATCACTGCAAAATGCATGCTCACTCAATACTATTTTTTGCCGGTTGAACGCTTCACTCTTGTGTGGAAGGCGTTCGTTCTGGAGCAATTCTTAAGTCGTGCTTCCTAAGCTTACAGTGCTAAAGGCTAATTCCACACGCTTCTCACGTGGAATCCTTCTTTCCCCGGCGCTCGCTGTCAACCGGGCTGTAACTGCAGCAGTAGCATTGCAGATTGTAGCAGATACCGTACAGGTAGGTACGGCATGGTACGCTACTAGAAAATGGAAAACATCCCGCCTTCCAGCTGCCAATCTGTACCACATAAACTTCCCAAGCGAGTGCTCTCCATAGTATTTAATATTTCCCTGTTGGTAGCAGCACTGCTTGTGCATTCTGCTCATGGCAGACGGTTCTACTTTTATTAGGATTCAAACGGACATGAACACCGAATAAAATTCTATTCAATGGGCGGCACATTTTTCCATTTCTGGCTGCAGCTAGATTCTTTTCATCAAAAATAAATTCTCCCGAATATGGCAAACAGTGTGGGGCAGCAAAACTAGGGGATTCCCACAGTGGATTCACCTGCCACGAATGAAACCACATCTAAGCCGCATCCAATTCACATATTCTATGGAATCTATATTCGGTTTGGGTTTTGTGCATCGTTTTGGCTGCAGCTTTGGTTTGTATAGCATAGCAAACCGAACCGATACCGATTTTCCATCAACATTGTGAAACGGGAGGAAATACTGCAATAGTAATATTGTATGCCACTGGAAAACTTTCTTCCTGTTTTCCGATGCCAATAAACATGAGAAATATCAATATTTTACCAACCAGTGCGCTCGGTTTGGTTTTTCCGGTACAACAGGGCACACGGTGTGGCCCGTTCTGACATTTCAATATCGCGTGTGTGTTCCGAAAGAATTCCGAACCAGCCAGCCAGTGGCCACTCTTACTCACTCACTCACTCGGCGCGAAGAGAATATTTTTTTGCGACCCGGCCCGGCCGTTTCAAGACGAACATGCTTTTCCACTTTCTAATCATTTAGTTTGCGCCGCCCGGCAGATGATTGATTATTTTGTGTACAACGCAGAATGATACCAGCAGCAGCGCAGCAGGCCGGAATTGAAACAGGTTGAAACATTTGGAATTGGATAGTGTTTTCTTTGCTTACATACATCAATCGTGATCGAAAATATCTTACTTACATGTGAAAAGTAACCTTTTAGAGTTATTAATTGGAATCGACATCGATCATAAGCGAAAGTTGTTTCACTCTGAGTAACGCATTAGGTGTAATTTCTGGTTCACCTCCACATTTTTATTTTTCTGGAGTTTTTTTGGTATAACAATAAAACTGAAAATTTAATAAACCATGTTGCAGTGCTGTAACAGAGGGCTAGTACCGAATGACCGCAACACAAATGACCGAATAACAAATAACCGAAATTCAAATGGCCGAATTCCAACAACTGTCACGGACAACTGCCAACAACTGCCGAATCACGGAAGGCCGAACCCCTTCCCCTTTACTCAGGTCGCCGGTTGGAAGCGTTCACCGGTGATCCGCCGTAGGAAGCGCCGGCCACAGACTGTGGCAGTTGTACAAGTTGAAGACTGTGAAGATTATCGGTCGAATGTGGCATTCGGCCCTTTTTGATTCGGCCATTTGTAATTCGGCCATTTGTGATTCAGCCATTAGTTATATTATACCACTAGCTGACTCGCCAAACTTCGTATTGCCACAAATTAAACTGTGTGCACAAATCGTGAATCTCGGATGACCTTTGTCACAATCTCGAGTTTTCTAAGTTTCTGAGGAGTTCATGGTTTAATATACAAATTTTCCTCACAGTAAAGTAGAAAACAACTCCCCCCATTGCTTAGTCTGATAAAATAAAGCAGATAGCATTAAAATATTCGCCATGATTATGTAACATTTCGCCGAATACCATTTTACGGAACAACACCGTAGGGTTGACCCCTACGCGGAATATAGAGTTTCGCGGAATACCATTTCGTGAAAAACCTTACGCAAAATGTACCACTTCATGGAAAATGTTTTCGTGGAAAGTACCATTTCGCAGGGGTTATCCTCTCCTTACTTGCTGTCGCTCGTTCGGACCCAACTGAAAGAAAGTAATAGAGGTTAGTAGACCTAGGAAAATAAATAAACCTAGATAGAGGTGATTCTCTGCGGGGTAACTGCCCCCGCAGTGGCCGGCGCTGCCATCGGCAGGTTGCCGACAACATTCGCGGCCTGCGGCTGTCTAGTCCTGCATCATCTAGCATTACTATTGATAGTTTTTGGTGGTCTTATTATTGACTAATGTTTTATGGAAGAGTCTAAAATTTTTCGGGTTCGATTAGTTTTTAAGTTACGCAAAAATTTCTATTTTACTTGTATGAAAGTCCTTATTCCCCTACCACAGGGCTCCTGCCTCCAAAATTGTTGCCAAATTTGTTTCCATTTGGTTGATTAGCTCTAGAGTTATGAGGAAATTTGCATTTCATTTGTATGGGAGCCCCCCCTCTCCAAAAAAGGGGAGGGGTCCTAATTCATAAGCTTTTAACTTCACTTTTTGCACTAACGTAAGAACTGACGACACTATTAACACAAGGCATAACACTTATCGTTCTTACAAACATAAAAAGTATATTTACCTTTTACCGACCGGTTTCGGGCAACTAGCTCATCGACGGGGTAATGCCCAACTGATTGCGTTGAAGAGAGAGTTATATTTTTAAGCCTGTTAATTTGAAGAGAGGTCCTAATTCACCATAGAAAAATTTCTTGCCTCCAAAAACCTTCACATGCCGAATTTAGTTCCATTTGCTTGATTAGTTCTCGAGTTAAGAGGAAATTTGTATTTCATTTGTATGGCAGCCCCCCCCCTCTTAGTGGGAGAGAGGTCTCTAACCATCACAAGAACCTTCCACGGCTTCAAAACCCCCTAGGGGAAATGTGTATAATGTGCCCCCCCTAAGAATAAATGGTTATATCTCCGTTATACTTCCCCAAATTAACGTTACAACTACGTGTATATGTTGGTGTTTAAGCTGACAACCAATTGCAATTGTCTATTTCATTTAGTATTGTGGAATAAACATGCTAGGAATTATTTAATAAAAGCACCTAAATGTTGTGTTTCTCGTCTGCGCGGGGTAAAATGCCCCACCTGCGGTATAATATGCCCAATGCGGTAATTTGAGTATTTCTACCAGTGACAGACCAACTCTATTTTGTAGAAAGTAAAACTATTTCCTTTGTTTTGCAAAATATCGTTATTTTATGTAAAATAAACCTAGTTTCGGCCTTCTGGTGCACTTTTTCTTTTCTGCATGGGGCACATTATACTGCAGCTGTGGCGTTTTGTACCAGGTAGTTGAATTACCTAGAATTTGGACGTTGGTAATAAATTATTCCCACCACGGTTGCTCTACAATACTAATTGAATTAAATAATGGCAATTGGCTTCAACTTAGATCTGTTTACCTATGTTTATAGCCACATTTGCAAGGGGGGCAAATTGCACCACCGCAAGTGGGGCATTTTGGCCTGCTTTTACTTATTTGAAAAAATATTAAATGCTAAAGCAAATCAAGTGTTTTATACCGTTATTTTTGGCAGGGATGTCTTTTTGAAGTTCACTTTACGCAATCGAATCACAACAACCGGTTATTTACAGATTTTGACAAGAAAATAGCTTATGGAAATGACGCCAAAAGTTACATCGGAAGCTGCTCAAAAACAAATTTATTTTTGTTTTGTTTTTACAGCATGTGACAACTGTTATACTTGCATAGTAGGCTAGTTCCATCAAATACTATGGTTTCTGGGTGGTTTTGCATTTTGATTTCGCTTGTTTAGCGAAAAACGAAGGGGGGGCACATTGGCCAGGGGGGGCACGTTATACACAATTCCCCTATATGAAAATTTTCACGCCGATCGGTTCAGTAGTAGGAACGTACGGACAGATAGATATTTGTGTTTCATTTATATGGCAGCCCCACCTCTTAGTGGGGGGAGAAGTCTCTAACCATCATAAGAACCTTCTCCGGCCCCAATGCCACACCGATCGGTCCAGTAGTTTTCGGTTCTATAAGGAACATACGGGCAGACAGACAGAAATCCATTTTTATAGGTATAGATTTGTTATTTCCACTATTTGTGTTTCAGCCATTCGTAGGTAATCCCTCATAGAGGATGGTCACACACAAGTCTTATTTTTAAATTTCAAAAACAATAGTTCTGCATTTCTTTAGAAAAATGAATTCTCGAGTAACGTCAAACAATCTGAATAACTCTGAATAACGGCTCTGAATAACAACTTGGAATGGTAAGTGCGGAAGTCTCAATAGATAAAATTTTTGGCCGATTCTATTGCCCGGTGTTCTTGTACGAATACGTTACTAAACGTATCAGGCGCATAAGAGCAGAGCCGTAGCGTGGCATTGTGGCGCCCTTGGCGAAGACCCGATTTGGCCCCCACTTGTTTCCTAATTCAATATTTCGTATTCTCTCTAAGTTTATCGTTTTTGACGTATGACTACGTCTTACTTCAAAAGGGTGGCATGCTAGGAAAGCAAAAATGACCGTGACACGAAAAAGTGATAGATTTCGAACGCTTACAGCTCGGCCAATTCTGAATATATTTTTATGGGTCGCATACCATTCGAATCACAAAATATGTGCCTTTTGTACAGTATTCGTTCAGTCGTCGCAATAGTTACCCAATGAAATTGTTATTAATAATCAATTTAAGTGGGAAGTGAGTGATGTTATGCGTCTGATTTCACAATGTCTCAATTGCTCCAAGCAAAATACATGCGTAAATACTGCAAGCGAGGTAGTCGTATATGCAGGCTAATTAAAAATGCATCTCGTCATCTTTTGGGAATTGAACCGCCATCTTCTGATCCATAAGCACTATAGGCCGTCCCTTATTTTTCAAAAATTGACCTAGCGATGAGCTCAACATCACAAAATGTTCGTTTTTTATGCAGAATAAAATGACGTGTTGTTAAGGTCCCTGTGATAACGGTAAGTGGTCCCGCAACGGACTTTTAGATAAAATTATGTGAATGACTGGATCCTCCACATAATGACAACTACGCCACTATAATGCGTACGCTTGGTCATCCGTTATTCATTTTAGGCCAGGGTTGATTTGCTCTTTTTACTTCTTTTTTGCTCTTTTGACTACAGCGCCTCAGCCAAACAGAATTCGGAAAAGTGATTTATAGGACAAGTGTAGACTTACTTATTTGCTACAATATTATTGAAGAAAGTATAATTTAATCTTTTGTATTTCTAGCGTTACAGAGCTGCAATGCCATTGGTAGCAAAAAGAGTGCTCTTTTAACTACCAGCGGGGTATCAGCCCCATAGCGCCATAAATATAAACGATAAAACTATACTTTCTTCAACAATATTGTAGATAATAATCAACTCTACAATTGGCCTATGCATCACTATTTCAAATTTTGTTTTAGTGGGACGTTATAGTCAAAAGAGCAAAAATAAAGTAAAAAGAGCAAATCAAGCCTGCGGTTGGCCGTGCAGAAGAAGATTATATGCTCTTAAGACCCCTATGATAACATTAGGTGGTCCCCCAACGCTCCGTAAGTAGTTTAATGAGCGACCTCCAACGTAATGACAAGCTCTTTACTGCAGTGAGCGTTCTAAAGGGTCTAGCAAGCAAAAAATCGAGGCAGTTATCGCATGTGTCATTTTCAAATCAATTAGTTTTATTTATATCAATTAGTTATCATTGAGGTCCAACAAATTTCACAATGCTGTCACTTCTTAGTAAGAATGCGAATTTATAGCTGGTGCGCGTCTTCTCACGATACACCAAGTATTAGCTGCGTTTTATTACCAGCTCCGATCGGCAAAACTTTCACTTAAAGTGAGTGCGAAGAACGCCGTTAAGTAAGTGTTGTGCTACTGGCAGAAAACGAAAATACCAATAATCCAGGAAGCACATTGCATTACGAGAATCGTATCCCTCCATGCTTGATTATCGGCACTCTGCAAGCAAATATCACGAAAGGAGAGCAAAACGCAACATAATCGAGAGACTCTCTTCTGCAAAAAGCTTGACAATCTTTTCGATATATCCAAACGCTCGGCGATAACGGATATGCAGCAAAAAGCTTAAAAGGAAAGGGATCCAATGGTGAATCAAACTCTGTTGGAGGATATGCAATTTCTGAAGGATCAGACGATCTTCTTCGTCGTGTATGTACTATTGCTGGTGTCGATGGAGTTCTTGCTGGCAAAATCCAGGAGAAACAGAAAGCAGAGGAGCGTAAGAAACAAAGACAAAAGCTGTTGGAAGAACATCGTAAGCACATTTAGGGCATCAGACTATTTTGATACTGGCTCTCTTTAGCAGATATTCTTCGGCATTCATTTTGGAAACACATGGTAAGCCGAAGGAAATAAACTGAAAATCGACCACTGCCAAAATAGCGCTCTATCTTAATAGATTCAACATTACAACATTTTTAAACTGCAGCCAATACCGTGCTTCTCTACACATCTAGTGAAGATGAAGACTCTGAGAATACAAGCGATGGAGACGAATATCGTGTATCGACAGAATCTCCACAAAGACGCAGAGGAACACAGAATGTTGTGACACCTGAATTGGCACAGGCTCTTGACGCTGCACAGGTTAGCACAGATTCTGCTCCAGTAATCTTGCCAGCAGCTGCTAAATCACATTAACCAATAAAATTATTGCAAGACTAGAACAGAAATGTTACCCAAAAAGAAAAGGCTTTTCAGAACTTGCTGCTAAATATTGAGGATTTTCGGAAGAAGCTTCCAAACAAACAGAAGGTATCCCTACGTAACTTTGTAGGATCGTTAAATGAACTAATTGACTTACGTTGATAAAACTAATAAAAACTAATAATAAAACTATATAGATTTGAAAAATAAAACTAATTGATTTGAAAATGACACATGCGATAACTGCCTCGATTTTTTGCTTGCTAGACCCTTTAGAACGCTCACTGCAGTCAAGAGCTTGTCATTACGTTGGAGGTCGCTCATTAAACTACTTACGGAGCGTTGGGGGACCACCTAATGTTATCATAGGGGTCTTAAGAGCATATAATCTTCTTCTGCACGGCCAACCGAAAATTTTGTGATGTTGAACTCATTACTAAAATGAATAACGGATGACCAAGCGTACGTACTATAGTGGCGTAGTTGTCATTATGTGGAGGATCCAGTCATTCACATAATTTTATCTAAAAGTCCGTTGCGGGACCACTTAATGTTATCGCAGGGACCTTAACAACACGTCATTTTATTCTGCATAAAAAGACGAGCATTTTGTGATGTTGAGCTCATCGCTAGGTCAATTTTTGAAAAATAAGGGACGGCCTAATAAGCACTCATTGTATGATCCGCCCCATCTGCATCTGCAGAACAGACAGTGAAAATATCTTTACACTTGAAGAAGTCGATAATGTCGATAACTGACATATATTCTTGCTACCAGTCGAATTGCGAAATTCTATGATCTGACAGTATGCGTGCTGTGAACAGAATAAAAGCTTGGTATTAGCATAAACAAACAGATATAACACTTGAAAGAAAAATCAACAAAAAATTTCGTACCACACATTTTGCCTGAACACTAGTACCATCTATGAACAACATTCCCAAATACCAAAAAGCAACAGGAGTATCCCTCGAAGTAGTAAGTATTTTTTTATAGGGATATCCCCTTCTTTCGTTAAAGAACGCCACTTTGACCAAAACGGAGACATTCCCAGCTACGCCCCAATTTGAAATGACGGTTTAATCGGTACGAAGAATAAAAAAAAGGAGTGTTATGTCTGTTTATCTGTGGTATTAGTTTGTAAAGTCACTTTAACACCCTTAAGCAGCTTTAAAGTAGTTTGAAAGCTGTGAGTCTAATGAAAGCCTCTACTGGTTTATAAAGCCAGTTTAACACTTTTAAGCAACCGCAAAATGGTTTAATGTTTATAGCTGTTTAGAAGCGGATTGTTTAGCAGAAAAATCCCCTATTAAGTTTGTTTATCAGCTTTGGAGGAAAGCTGGTTTGAAAACACTTAAAGTAGCTTAAACATCGCTTGGTCAAACGCCATTTGACTGCTTACTTTATGCAGCTTGGATCACCTTAAACCAACTCGTAAACAGCAATTGCTCTTGCTGTTAACGAGTTCATTTAAGGCGATCCAGTGTGCAAGATTTTTCAAAAACAGATACTGATGAAGCCTGCAAGTCGTAGGCGAAATACGTATCTGTCACGAATAAGGCTATTACAAATATTTTATAAAGTTTTTGTCCTTCCGTTGGTGGGCCACTGAAGAGTGGGGGGCGAAAAAAAAAACAGAGATTTTTTTAATCGAGTAAAAAAAATATTGATTTTATGCATTTTTATCTAAAGTTTTAACGTGAAACCCAAATCTATTCTTGCTTTAAAATATACGTTATTATTTTCCATGCAAAAATCTATGAAAAAATACAAAAACGAAAGAAAAATTTTTCGGCCGATTTTCGGAAATTTCGTTGTTCGAATTTCTAGTTTTGTTTCGTGCTAGAAGCATTAACTCAACTCGTATACTCATTTTTCGAGTTTTTCAGGCTGTAGAACCCACAGACAATTGATTTTATGAAAAAAAATTAACTCATACCCTACAAATTATTTTTTTGCCCCCCGATTTTCCAGGCGAATTTCCAAGGGGGGGGGGTGGCTAAAACTTTTGCAATTATTTGCAATGGCCTAACGTATATATTATAAGCAAGAATAGATTCGGTTTTCACGTTTAAACTTTAAATAAAAACGCTTAAGCCCAAGTTTTTTTTTGCTCGATTAAAAAATTCACTTTGTTTCTTTTTTTGACCCCCCCCCCCCCCTTCACTGGCCGAACACCGGAAGGACAAAAACTTTATAAAAGTATTTGTAATGGCCTAACTAGATTTCTGTAATGAATTTGAAACAATTTGAACTTTCGAGTTTTGAACTTGAACGTTATACATATTTGATTCTGGTTTTCAGCTCCTGTAACTTTTTGCTTTCGAATGCCAGCTTTTAATTTCTGATTTTCGACTGGTGAATTTCGTATGTCCTAAATTCATTTTTTCATTTTTCATTTTTCATTTTTCATTTTTCATTTTTCATTTTTCATTTTTCATTTTTCATTTTTCATTTTTCATTTTTCATTTTTCATTTTTCATTTTTCATTTTTCATTTTTCATTTTTCATTTTTCATTTTTCATTTTTCATTTTTCATTTTTCATTTTTCATTTTTCATTTTTCATTTTTCATTTTTCATTTTTCTCATTTTCATTTTTCATTTTTCATTTTTCATTTTTCATTTTTCATTTTTCATTTTTCATTTTTCAGTTTTCATTTTTCATTTTTCATTTTTCATTTTTCATTTTTCATTTTTCATTTTTCATTTTTCATTTTTCATTTTTCTTTTTTCATTTTTCATTTTTCATTTTTCATTTTTCATTTTTCATTTTTCATTTTTCATTTTTCATTTTTCATTTTTCATTTTTCATTTTTCATTTTTCATTTTTCATTTTTCATTTTTCATTTTTCATTTTTCATTTTTCATTTTTCATTTTTCATTTTTCATTTTTCATTTTTCATTTTTCATTTTTCATTTTTCATTTTTCATTTTTCATTTTTCATTTTTCATTTTTCATTTTTCATTTTTCATTTTTCATTTTCATTTTTCATTTTTCATTTTTCATTTTTCATTTTTCATTTTTCATTTTTCATTTTTCAGTTTTCATTTTTCATTTTTCATTTTTCATTTTTCATTTTTCATTTTTCATTTTTTATTTTTCATTTTTCATTTTTCATTTTTCATTTTTCATTTTTCATTTTTCATTTTTCATTTTTCATTTTTCATTTTTCATTTTTCATTTTTCATTTTTCATTTTTCATTTTTCATTTTTCATTTTTCATTGTTTATTTTTCATTGTCCGTTTTCCGTTTTCCATTGTTCATTTTTCATTTTTGAGTTTTCAGTGGTCGAACACCGGACGGACAAAAGCTTTATAGAAGTATTTGTAATGGCCTAACGCAAAAAAAATGGATTTCAGGCATTTTTACTTAAAGTTTAAATGTGAAAACCAAACTTATTCTTGTTTTTAATAAATACGTTGTTATTTTTCATGCAAAAATCTACGAACAAAAAGACAAAAACGAAAGAAAATTTTTTGGCATATTATCCACTGAAACTTTGGAAATTCCACTGTTTGAACTTCTCTTTCTATTTCGTGCTAGAAGCGTTAACCCCACTCGTACACTCATTTTTCGAGTTTTTCAAGCTGTAGAGACTACAGACAATTGATTTTATAAAAAAAAATCTAACTCATATCCTACAAATTGTTTTTTACCCCCCCCCCCCCCCCCCGATTTTTCAAACCAATTTTAGGGGGGGGGGATAAAAACTTTGAAAATGATTTGCAATGGCCTAAATATAAATAGTAGAATTTATATTTAGAATGCTTGAAAAGTTTTTAATTCCAGAAGATGGCGGTTCAATTCACGAAAGAGTAGTTTGCGTATACGAAATTATTCGAAATTTAAAATATAGCATACGACGTCATAGCAAAATAAATATGACGCGTTCTATTCTTTCAATTTTAAAATAGATTATTTTTTGGCTGCATAAAGGTTGATGAGACGTGGATTAAGCGACTAAAAAAACATTGCAAAACTATTTCTCGTTCTCGTTCGTTATTTAAAAACACGCAAAAGCCTCTATTAAGCTCCATTGCAGCTTTGAAAGCAGCTACCCAAGAAACAATTTCAGGCTGATCAAACGCTTTTATAGCTGAATTTATCCAACCTGTGGCTGAACTATGGTTTAATTTTAGAAATAAGAACCTTTTTTCAGCTCTTAAACTTTCGACTTTCGAAGCTGCAATAGAGCTTAATAGAGGCTTTTACGCGTGTTTAAATAACCAATTTGCGCAAAGCTGGAAACAAGGCACACAAGACTGTTTGAAAATGTTATGATGACTGCTAAAATGTTTAATCAGCGCATGAATGTTTCTTGGGAGGGCTTTTTTTATTAAGATGACAAATCGTTTATTCAGCTAGTATAGCACAATTATTAAGAATATTGACGGGTTGTGGAGAGGTTGAAAATGCGCCTAATCTGCTTGTAACACTATTATGTGAAGCAGCTGATTTACAGCGCATTCGTTGGCTGCTTAAACACTTATAGAATACAGAGGCCTTTGCTTAAATTTATTCAGCGTCTACCACCTGTATACAGAGTTAAACCAGCTGCTATAACCAAATCAGAAGCATTTTAATTCAGCTTCGGTGTTTGTTGGGAAGGCTTACAATTGCCTTGAAAAGGTAAAGGAAAAGGTTCCAACCTCGTAAAGGTGCTGTTATACGTTTATTATGCAAAAGGAACGCCGCATCAAGACACTGAAGCCGACGTTATTCAATGTGATCAAGCAGTTCGTCGAGGACTTTGATGCAGAGAGGGATGCTTTGGAAGTGCCGGTACGATTGGAGAGCCTAATGAAGTTGCGGGAAGATTTGAACACGGTCCAGGCCGAACTCGAGACGCTAGATGAGGCCAATCTGTACGAGACTTCGTTTTACTGTGTGAAGGGTTTTCTTCTCGCCGTCAATAAAAACAATGTTAGTGTCTCGCATAAGTCGCCTGACGTCAAACTTCCAGTCTTTAGCGGTAATTTCGAAACCTGGCTAAGCTTTCATGACTTGTATTTGTCATTGGTTCATTCTTCGGAACTCTCGAACGTTCAAAAATTTTATTACCTTCGGTCGTCGTTGTCGGGAGACGCGTTGCAATTGATTCAAACAATTCCGATCAGTGCAAGAGAAGTTCGACGTCATCGGCTTTGTCAGAATTATCTGCGGCAAGGTCATCCAGTGCAAAAATGTTTATCAGCCAGTATCTGTCGGAAGTGCCGAGGCCGTCATAATACGCAATGCAATAACGGCTTCCACTCAAACAAGACATCGTTTCTTATCTGCCGGGTTGCTGAAACCCAACAAAGCCGCCGATACGAACCACCGACCAGCAGAGCTTCTTAAATATGGACAAGAAACTGTTGCAAAGGTTCTATACTAGGTTATTTTCAAGATTTGATAGGAGGAGAAGCTACCGAAGGAACGGAACAAATGAAAGGATAGCTTTGTTTCGGCCACCAAAACGGCGATCTACTCGGTTTGTGCAAGTATCGCGGCATATCGTTGATAAACCCCGCCGAAAAAATACTCACCCACATCCTGTTATGCCGGCTGTCACCGATAGCACAAGGTTTCATAGGAAATTATCAAACGGACTTCATGGGAGCTCGCGCTGCTACGAACCACGTTTTCTCCATCCGACAGATCTTACAGAAATGTCGGGAGTACAACGTATTCACGCATCGCATTTTGATTGATTTTAAAGCAGCATACGATACAATCCATCGAAATCAACTATGGCAGATAATGCACAAATACGGGTTTTCGGACAAACTAACGCGACTGACTATATTAGATCGAGTGATGTGTTTTGTGCGCATTTCGGGGACACTCCCTTCGTGACGCGTTGAAGGTTGAGACAAGGTGACGGCTTATTCTGCATGTTTTTCAACATCTCTCTTGAGGAGGTGGTCTGTCGAACGGACATCGAAACGAGAAGCACAACTTTCATCACATGTAATCAAGCCCTAGGTTGCTCGGATGACTTTAATATCATAGCCAGCAAATTTGCGACGGTAAAAGCAATCTACGCCACATAGTGGGACCATTCTGGAAAAAGGTGGTCAAAAGTTTTCTCGCTTTTCCTTACGGTTTTAAGCTTAGGTATCTTGGGAGCAGTTCCTTAAAAACATATTCTGCATCTGTTGACATTTTCATACAATTAGATATTAAGGGGATAACACATTTGAAAAAAAAATAACTTTTTATAGGAACTAGATAGCATGTTCATGTGTTCGGCAAAATTGTAGAATTTTGAATTTCATTAAACTTTGCCGAGGATACTAAGTATCTGCATCATATGATTTTGGCGATTATTGGCACACTTTTACTATATGTTATGGCGGTTCAAGGCATGCTAACTTTAGCTGTAGGTGCCTATTTACGGAAAAAATTACTTGTAAAAACGGTAAAATTAATGATTAAAATAAATTTTAAAGCAAATAAAGCAACATACGATATTAAACATCTTCAAGAAAGTTACGTATTTTGAAAGTATAAAAAAGTTTGTAGAACATGTCAAACCTGTTAGATGAGGTTTTGTGTACAAAATATTTAATAAACTTTAAAACAGATCATAACAGAAAGTCAATTATATCTCAAACCATATGATGCAAATACTTAGTATCCTCGGCAAAGTTTAATGAAATTCAAAGTTCTACAACTTTGCCGAACACATGAACATGCTATCTAGTTCCTATAAAAAGTTGAATTTTTCAAATGTGTTATCCCCTTAATATCTAATCATATGAAAATGTCAACAGATGCAAAATACTTGTTTAAGAAACTTCTTCGAGGACACCTAAGCTCAAAAACGTCATAAAAAGCGAGAAAAGACTTTTGACCGTCTTTCTCTAGAATGGTCCCAATGTGCGCCAGGCTAAAAGCGGAGTCTAGTCTCGGGCTAAAAATAAATGCATCGAAGACCTTACATACGAAGGGAAGAGGCTCAACATAAGTAAAACATCAGTAAAATCCGGGCCTACCCAAGAAAGCACCTTGGCTAATAAAATGCGCTCAGGCTGATTAAAATTAGTTCGAGCGGTTCAATTTTTAACGTAAAAAAATTAAGTTTGGTTTAATAACAGTGACTTTCAGTGGTAATCGCTTGAGTGCCTAAAGTTAGCAAGAAGCCTACTTAGTCAAGCTATAAGCTTATAGTAAGGTGAAGCAATCAGTGACTTCCGCTTAGACTGCTTAAAATAGGTTCCCTACCCCATTTTTTGTTTGTTTTATGCTAAACAGAATAACATCAACTCAGCCCCATATTTTCAGGTTTATACTTTATAATAAAATTAAATGGAACCATTTCTCATTACCCTTAAGAAAACAAGTTTTTTGCCACATGTGACATAGTTGCAGCTACCTGTTTGAATACCTTCATTCAATTTCCATGCCACCCAGCAGGACTTGGTAGCAGACTCTCCATCGCTCGACGTTGTGATATTCTCAACAAGGAATCCCTCATCCACGTGCTTTGATCCTTTTCGGTTTGATCCTTTTCAATTGTATCTCGCCTCACCACCGACTGGTTACACGCGTGGTGAGCAAACCAAAGATCAAAAGATTGCCTCAAGTACTCTTCAAAGGCTTTTCTGTCTACCGGAGCTGCCGACCGACCGGTCAAAAAGCTAAGCAGTTTGCTAAATTTAGTTGGTTTCTCTAAACTAGGTGAATGGCACTTGAGGGAAAAGTTTCTTTTACCGAGAAGTTGATTCCGTACTTCTACGTACATCCTGCTAGATTGTATGTGCGTTTAGAAACCCTCACATTTCTTTTTGATTGAAAGTAATAATCCCTTAATCAAATGGTAGCGTTCGTTACATAATATTTAGACAACAATGTATCACTTTTCAACGTAAATCGCAAAAAGTTTCCAACTTGAATCTAATCCGCACTCGGTAAGCTGTCTATTTGTTGGCCAACTTTATGACACCTAGCACTGGGCGTGAAGTGGTGACCTAATGACATTCACTTTCCACACGCTTTTACGGTGGCGACCGACCATTCCACGCAGCACAGAACTGCCCTCGCAATTTTTCCTTTTTGACTTGCTAGCATGCTGTTACGTACCTAGTGTGTTTACGTACGTGCAAATAAGGGTGTCGCACTTCTTTTCCCGGTTCGTACCCACTCGTGCCGTGTTGTTGTAGTTTACGACAGCTGGCAGGGGTAGGCGGACGCGTGAATCCCACAACCGCCCCTTCCGTTTGTGGTCGGTGAAGCTGTTTCAGGCGGTCGGTCGGTCGGTCGGTCGGTCGGTCGGTGGCCGGTATCCGCCGTAACGGGGGATGGCCTTTCAGTCCGACGTGGGTGGGAGGATCGAAATGCCAATGCGAAAGAATTTCCGGTTCCGAATCCGAAATAAGGGTCGTATGTTTGGGTTCGCTGCTGGTTATTGGAATTGTGTTCAAATTATTTCGCATAAAGTACCTTGTGATACAGTCGTTGGTGAAGGTGGATTTACATATTAAGGCGTGTGGGCGTTATTTCTGTCGTTAAATCTTTTTTTTTGTTATGAAAACGAAACTTAGTTTCTTATTCAGCTTTCAGTGCCAGACGCTCGGTGTTCTGCTTTGAAACGTCAAATCACACAAACAATTCCAAGGATTCCACTTTCAAGGACAACAGTTAGATTGATTTGAAAATTTAACAAAAAATCGATTGTCCGAACTAGCAGTTTAAAAACAATCTATAGAAGCTCTGTCTTAACTGGTTAACTGTTGCCCCTTTTGATCTTTATCATATGCTAACCATATGCCTAGGAGAAAAATATTTTATCCAAGCAGGAAAATAACTGGGTCAAAATTGAAGTGCAATTGCAGCTTGATTGGTATGATGAATGGCAAAATGCATTCCCGAGCAGAATTAAATAACAAAATTATAACAAATTGAGATTTTGATTAGTAAAAAGCTCAAATCAAATTGTATAATATTTTAATAATGTAGGAAGAATCGTCAACTGTAATAACAAGAATTTATTGCCTTTAAAGTGTGGCAAGTTCACACGCCACATCAAAACCATACCACGAAATAAACATCAAATTGAAGTTGCAATATTGTAACGATATTGCCCTGCTCGTTCGGATCGGGCTGACGTTCGGAAAAAAAACTTTTCATCTTCGATTTTCTCCCAGAATGGTTTTCCGCTCTGCATCTCCACCTGCAGCACCGACGTCGCTGGTCGCTGGAGTACCTACTCCACACTGCGGCACTGAACGGACGACCGACATCCAACACCACATCACAAGGCAGCCCTCGAGCCAAACACCGTACTGCAAGCAAGCAAGCAAGCCAACTGGTAATCTAAAGTCACTGTTTTTCAATTTCGGTGTTTCCTTTTTTCCCTTTATTTTCCAGAATACTCTCGACACTGGGGTAGATGTCGATGAGTTCAGGAAAAAATGCATTTTATTTGCTCTATATTTTACAGCAAATGAACATAATATTTCTATACATTTTAAAATAAAAGATAGTTTTATAGCTAGTTCAGTTTCAAGTTTACAGAAACTGAAGAATACTCAGAAGATCTTTGGATCTTGGTTAAGAAAGGACTAAAACCCTTTTGTCCAAATACCGCATCGTTCGGTTGCGCTGTGAGTCAGCAGGCAGAGACTGTGCCGAAACTAAGATGTACGTACGAGTGTAGTTTGGTTCGCCTGCTTTCCAATTATTGGTAAGAAAACTGTTATATTTTCGTCTCATTTTTCGATTTATACGTTTATCTGCAATAAACTGCTTCTGTAAACATATGAAATGTTGATTCTTTTGCTTTCTCATTCCACGGTCTGCGCGCCATTGCCGTTGCCGTTGATATTCATGCTGTAGTTTCGTATTTTTGCACCACCATAATCTGTTGTTTGATATTTAGATTAGCTTTCAGCTTACCAACAGCGATTGATTGACTTGATTAAAAATGGTTCTGCGACAATCGAAAACTGAAAGAGTTTGTGAACATTACTGATTGTTAAAATGCTATAAAATTTAATTTCGGCAAAGGTACTTTGGATTTGAATCATCGGCAGTCATTAATTGAAAGATACTAATCGATCATGACTAATTACCAAACCCACAGAAACGCAATCCGTTTGTAATTAACATATTTCTAAACCACTAACATGATGATGATCTTTAAACTCTATTCAATGCATTTCCGAACGGTAACCGCAAATTAATGGTAAACAGAATATTCATAATCAGTTTGTCAACCACAGATTTCTGAATACGAAAAAAAATCTAGGAACCTCTTTTAAACTTTCAACTTAATGCATCAATCAAAATTAATGTGTAGTCAAACATAATTAAAATAAAGTGACTATCCGCTGAGTTCGACAAAAAGAATATTATCCTTTCATGGAGGCAGAGTAAATGATGAGACTCTGTAGTTTTTTTCCTATTTCCATCAAACGCAACAATGGAACCATTAATGAAACAACAGCAAACGATAAAGAATGTTTCGTCATCAATCATTAGAGAACCATAACGTTCTTTTGTTTCGTTACCGTTGTTAAAACGGATTGCACAAAGCTGAATACAATGCAGCGGTGCTAAAAAAAGAAGTTTATTGAACCCAAATCCGATTTTCGCCAGTCTGGTTACACCGATTTTTAAAATACTTACTCACTGAATGATAATTAGCTCATTATCGTTAAGAATAATTGATCCAATTATGGAGTCCCATTCCGGAAGGAGCCAAACAATGCAAATAAACGCAACACTGTCAACGTAGTGACTATTAAGTTATCGGAGGTCATCATTTTTGACAGCTCACTAGAAATAGTTTTGTGGCCCATATTTTCTACTTTTATTTAAGTTTTGTTAAAAAAATTTGAATGGAATCAATAATGATCAATCAACATTTTTGTTTGATTCAGTTTAATGATCAACAGTAATTTCACAATCAATTTATCAACCACAGATTTTTCGGATCCAATGGATTTTATTTCACAAAAACGATTGAAATAAATTGACTATTTGCGGAGTCCAATTTTTCATTTCCTTCAAACGCAGCAGTAAAATCAGTACCAATAAAGCAACATCAACAATAAAGCAGCATATTTTGCCATCAATCATAGAGCGAAAAATGCAGCAGTGCAACGCTGGTAATGAATTTTATGGAGTTTGTATGAAGCATTTGATCGAT